>NW_027669769.1:0-126981 GCF_964146895.1 Miniopterus schreibersii | reverse complement strand
TATATATGACTTTTGTAGATGCCCGTCTGAATTTCACTGGAAAAGGCCCTTCCTTTCTGCTTTAAAGAATGCTCTCAACGCATCAGTTGAAAGAGCGTGTTTGGGAAAGAGTGATGCAGTGTGCGTTTTCCTGGATTTTAAGCTGTTTGGGAAACATACTCCTTTTTTTTCCACATTGTGTAAGAAACAACATGAGGCTTGCAAGAGATTGAAACAATGCATCTCAAAACGTATTCAAACAGTGAAAACACACGTTTCTACAAAGACTTTGAAGGGGCAAGCAAAAGCCTAGTGCCTGAGTGTTGTTTCAGAGCAAAACACATGCATTTCCTCCTTCTGGAGTGAGTTTTCAGCCTGGAGTTCATATGCATTTTGTACTGCGCAGAATGTAGCTACCTGTTCAGGGGTTGTGTCATAGAAGCACCTTTCGTGCAGGAGCTGATTGCAACATTCGTTGTTTAGCTAAGTTCTTTAGGGTTGGTTTTGGAAGGTCTTTCAACTTTGGACAAATGCCCCTTCGTACGAAATTTTGTCACAGCGATGTTTCCAAGTGTCCACACAGAGCTTCTCTTTGAACCTGTCCACATGCACATCTCCCATACTGGTGTTCTCGTTACACTACCTGGATTTTGGTTTCCTCTTCTTTCTTTGAAATGACAAGCCTTCTTTCTGCATGCTACACACACCTTGTAGCAGTTTCAGTTTGAAGCATGTTGGTGCCTTCAAAACGCTGTGTAACCTATGTAGAGTGTGTCACTATCCAACACTGAATACACAACGTAGAGCTCGTTTCAGCACACACACGCAAACGCATCCTTTTGTAAGAGTCCTACTTCAGGTCACTTGGAAATGTAAGGGTTTCATCGAGAACATGAACTTAATCATGCTTTTGCGCTCTGCAACCCATAGAAATGACTTTTGTAGATGCCCGTCAAATTCACTGCATAATGCCCTTCCTTTCTGCTTTAAAGAATGTTCTCAACGCATTAGGTGAAAGAGCGTGTTTGGGCAAGAGTGATGCAGTGTGCGTTTCCCTGGATTTCAAGTGATTTGGGGAACATACTCCGTGTTTTTCCACATTGTGTAAGAAACAACATGAGGCTTGCAAGAGATTGAAACAATGCATCTCAAAACGTATTCAAGCAGTGAAAACACACGTTTCTACAAAGACTTTGAAGGAGCAAGCAAAAGCCTAGTTGCTGAGTGTTCTTTCAGAGAGGAACACATGCATTTCCTCCTTCTGGAGTGAGTTTTCAGCCTGGAATTCATATGCATTTTGTACTGTGCAGAATGTAGCTACCTGCTCGGGGGTTGTGTCAGAGGAGCACCTTTCGTGCAGGACCTTATTGCAACATTCATTGTTTGGCTAAGTTCTTTAGGGTTGGTTTTGGAAGGTCTTTCAACTTTGGCCAAATCCCGCTTCGTACGAAATTTTGTCACAGCGCTGTTTCCAAGAGTCCACACAGAGCTGCTGCTTGAAGCTGTCCACATGCACATCTCCCATACTGGTGTGCTCGTTTCAGTACCTGGATTTTGGTTTCCTCTTCTCTCTTTGAAATGACAAGCCTTCTTCCTGCATGCTACACACACCTTGTAGCAGTTTCAGTCTGAAGCATGTTGGTGCCTTCAAATCGTTGTGTATCCTATATACAGCGTGTCACGCTCCAACACTGAATACACAACTTAGAGCTCGTTTCACTACGGACACACAAACACATCCTTTGTAAATGTCCTACTTCAGGTCACTTGGAAATGTAAGGGTTTCATGGAGAAGATGAAGTCAATCATGCTTTTGCACTCTGCAACCAATAGAAATGAACTCTTGTACATGCCCATCTGAATTTACCTACAAAGTGCCCTTCTTTTCCGGTTTGTTGAAAGTTCTCAACACATTAGGAGAAAGAGCGTGTTTGAGCAAGAGTGATGCAGTGTGCCTTTTCCTGGATTTCAAATGATTTGGGAAACATACTCCTTATTTTTTCACATTGAGTAAGATATAACATGAGGCTTGCAAGAGATTGAAACAATGCATCCCAAAACGTATTCCAGGAGTGAAAACACACGTTTCTATAAAGACTTTGAAGGAGCAAGCAAAAGCCTAGTGGCTGAGTGTTCTTTCAGAGAGAAACACACGCATTTCATCCTTCTGGAGTGAGTTTTCAGACAGGAATTCATATGCATTTTGTACTGTGCAGAATGTAGCTACCTGCTCGGGGGTTGTGTCATAGAAGCACCTTTCGTTCAGGAGCTTATGGCAACATTCATAGTTTGGCTAAGTTCCGTAGGGTGGGTTTTGGAAGGTCTTTCAACTTTGCCCAAATCCCGCCCCTAAGAAATTTTTTCAGAGCGCTGTTTCCAAGTGTCCACACAGAGCTGCTGCTTGAAGCTATCCACATGCACATCTCCCATAATGGTGTGCTCGTTTCACTACCTGGATTTTGGTTTCCTCTTCTTTCTTTGAAATGACAAGCCTTCTTCCTGTATGCTACACACACTTTGTAGCAGTTTCAGTTTTAAGCATGTTGGTGCTCTCAAAACGCTGTGTAACCTATGTAGAGTGTTACACTCTCAAGCACTGAATACACAAGTTAGAGCTCCTTTCACAGGAGAGACGCAAACACGTCTTTTTGTGAAATTCCTACTTCAGGTCTCTTTGAAATGTAAGGTTTTCATCGAGAACATGAAGTCCATCATGCTATTGCACTCTGCATCCAATATATATGACTTTTGTAGATGCCCGTCTGAATTTCACTGGAAAAGGCCCTTCCTTTCTGCTTTAAAGAATGCTCTCAACGCATCAGTTGAAAGAGCGTGTTTGGGAAAGAGTGATGCAGTGTGCGTTTTCCTGGATTTTAAGCTGTTTGGGAAACATACTCCTTTTCTTTCCACATTGTGTAAGAAACAACATGAGGCTTGCAAGAGATTGAAACAATGCATCTCAAAACGTATTCAAACAGTGAAAACACACGTTTCTACAAAGACTTTGAAGGGGCAAGCAAAAGCCTAGTGCCTGAGTGTTGTTTCAGAGCAAAACACATGCATTTCCTCCTTCTGGAGTGAGTTTTCAGCCTGGAGTTCATATGCATTTTGTACTGCGCAGAATGTAGCTACCTGTTCAGGGGTTGTGTCATAGAAGCACCTTTCGTGCAGGAGCTGATTGCAACATTCGTTGTTTAGCTAAGTTCTTTAGGGTTGGTTTTGGAAGGTCTTTCAACTTTGGACAAATGCCCCTTCGTACGAAATTTTGTCACAGCGATGTTTCCAAGTGTCCACACAGAGCTTCTCTTTGAACCTGTCCACATGCACATCTCCCATACTGGTGTTCTCGTTACACTACCTGGATTTTGGTTTCCTCTTCTTTCTTTGAAATGACAAGCCTTCTTTCTGCATGCTACACACACCTTGTAGCAGTTTCAGTTTGAAGCATGTTGGTGCCTTCAAAACGCTGTGTAACCTATGTAGAGTGTGTCACTATCCAACACTGAATACACAACGTAGAGCTCGTTTCAGCACACACACGCAAACGCATCCTTTTGTAAGAGTCCTACTTCAGGTCACTTGGAAATGTAAGGGTTTCATCGAGAACATGAACTTAATCATGCTTTTGCGCTCTGCAACCCATAGAAATGACTTTTGTAGATGCCCGTCAAATTCACTGCATAATGCCCTTCCTTTCTGCTTTAAAGAATGTTCTCAACGCATTAGGTGAAAGAGCGTGTTTGGGCAAGAGTGATGCAGTGTGCGTTTCCCTGGATTTCAAGTGATTTGGGGAACATACTCCGTGTTTTTCCACATTGTGTAAGAAACAACATGAGGCTTGCAAGAGATTGAAACAATGCATCTCAAAACGTATTCAAGCAGTGAAAACACACGTTTCTACAAAGACTTTGAAGGAGCAAGCAAAAGCCTAGTTGCTGAGTGTTCTTTCAGAGAGGAACACATGCATTTCCTCCTTCTGGAGTGAGTTTTCAGCCTGGAATTCATATGCATTTTGTACTGTGCAGAATGTAGCTACCTGCTCGGGGGTTGTGTCAGAGGAGCACCTTTCGTGCAGGAGCTTATTGCAACATTCATTGTTTGGCTAAGTTCTTTAGGGTTGGTTTTGGAAGGTCTTTCAACTTTGGCCAAATCCCGCTTCGTACGAAATTTTGTCACAGCGCTGTTTCCAAGAGTCCACACAGAGCTGCTGCTTGAAGCTGTCCACATGCACATCTCCCATACTGGTGTGCTCGTTTCAGTACCTGGATTTTGGTTTCCTCTTCTCTCTTTGAAATGACAAGCCTTCTTCCTGCATGCTACACACACCTTGTAGCAGTTTCAGTCTGAAGCATGTTGGTGCCTTCAAATCGTTGTGTATCCTATATACAGCGTGTCACGCTCCAACACTGAATACACAACTTAGAGCTCGTTTCACTACGGACACACAAACACATCCTTTGTAAATGTCCTACTTCAGGTCACTTGGAAATGTAAGGGTTTCATGGAGAAGATGAAGTCAATCATGCTTTTGCACTCTGCAACCAATAGAAATGAACTCTTGTACATGCCCATCTGAATTTACCTACAAAGTGCCCTTCTTTTCCGGTTTGTTGAAAGTTCTCAACACATTAGGAGAAAGAGCGTGTTTGAGCAAGAGTGATGCAGTGTGCCTTTTCCTGGATTTCAAATGATTTGGGAAACATACTCCTTATTTTTTCACATTGAGTAAGATATAACATGAGGCTTGCAAGAGATTGAAACAATGCATCCCAAAACGTATTCCAGGAGTGAAAACACACGTTTCTATAAAGACTTTGAAGGAGCAAGCAAAAGCCTAGTGGCTGAGTGTTCTTTCAGAGAGAAACACACGCATTTCATCCTTCTGGAGTGAGTTTTCAGACAGGAATTCATATGCATTTTGTACTGTGCAGAATGTAGCTACCTGCTCGGGGGTTGTGTCATAGAAGCACCTTTCGTTCAGGAGCTTATGGCAACATTCATAGTTTGGCTAAGTTCCGTAGGGTGGGTTTTGGAAGGTCTTTCAACTTTGCCCAAATCCCGCCCCTAAGAAATTTTTTCAGAGCGCTGTTTCCAAGTGTCCACACAGAGCTGCTGCTTGAAGCTATCCACATGCACATCTCCCATAATGGTGTGCTCGTTTCACTACCTGGATTTTGGTTTCCTCTTCTTTCTTTGAAATGACAAGCCTTCTTTCTGTATGCTACACACACTTTGTAGCAGTTTCAGTTTTAAGCATGTTGGTGCTCTCAAAACGCTGTGTAACCTATGTAGAGTGTTACACTCTCAAGCACTGAATACACAAGTTAGAGCTCCTTTCACAGGAGACACGCAAACAGGTCTTTTTGTGAAATTCCTACTTCAGGTCTCTTTGAAATGTAAGGTTTTCATCGAGAACATGAAGTCCATCATGCTATTGCACTCTGCATCCAATATATATGACTTTTGTAGATGCCCGTCTGAATTTCACTGGAAAAGGCCCTTCCTTTCTGCTTTAAAGAATGCTCTCAACGCATCAGTTGAAAGAGCGTGTTTGGGAAAGAGTGATGCAGTGTGCGTTTTCCTGGATTTTAAGCTGTTTGGGAAACATACTCCTTTTTTTTCCACATTGTGTAAGAAACAACATGAGGCTTGCAAGAGATTGAAACAATGCATCTCAAAACGTATTCAAACAGTGAAAACACACGTTTCTACAAAGACTTTGAAGGAGCAAGCAAAAGCCTAGTGCCTGAGTGTTGTTTCAGAGCAAAACACATGCATTTCCTCCTTCTGGAGTGAGTTTTCAGCCTGGAGTTCATATGCATTTTGTACTGCGCAGAATGTAGCTACCTGTTCAGGGGTTGTGTCATAGAAGCACCTTTCGTGCAGGAGCTGATTGCAACATTCGTTGTTTAGCTAAGTTCTTTAGGGTTGGTTTTGGAAGGTCTTTCAACTTTGGACAAATGCCCCTTCGTACGAAATTTTGTCACAGCGATGTTTCCAAGTGTCCACACAGAGCTTCTCTTTGAACCTGTCCACATGCACATCTCCCATACTGGTGTTCTCGTTACACTACCTGGATTTTGGTTTCCTCTTCTTTCTTTGAAATGACAAGCCTTCTTTCTGCATGCTACACACACCTTGTAGCAGTTTCAGTTTGAAGCATGTTGGTGCCTTCAAAACGCTGTGTAACCTATGTAGAGTGTGTCACTATCCAACACTGAATACACAACGTAGAGCTCGTTTCAGCACACACACGCAAACGCATCCTTTTGTAAGAGTCCTACTTCAGGTCACTTGGAAATGTAAGGGTTTCATCGAGAACATGAACTTAATCATGCTTTTGCGCTCTGCAACCCATAGAAATGACTTTTGTAGATGCCCGTCAAATTCACTGCATAATGCCCTTCCTTTCTGCTTTAAAGAATGTTCTCAACGCATTAGGTGAAAGAGCGTGTTTGGGCAAGAGTGATGCAGTGTGCGTTTCCCTGGATTTCAAGTGATTTGGGGAACATACTCCGTGTTTTTCCACATTGTGTAAGAAACAACATGAGGCTTGCAAGAGATTGAAACAATGCATCTCAAAACGTATTCAAGCAGTGAAAACACACGTTTCTACAAAGACTTTGAAGGAGCAAGCAAAAGCCTAGTTGCTGAGTGTTCTTTCAGAGAGGAACACATGCATTTCCTCCTTCTGGAGTGAGTTTTCAGCCTGGAATTCATATGCATTTTGTACTGTGCAGAATGTAGCTACCTGCTCGGGGGTTGTGTCAGAGGAGCACCTTTCGTGCAGGAGCTTATTGCAACATTCATTGTTTGGCTAAGTTCTTTAGGGTTGGTTTTGGAAGGTCTTTCAACTTTGGCCAAATCCCGCTTCGTACGAAATTTTTTCACAGCGCTGTTTCCAAGAGTCCACACAGAGCTGCTGCTTGAAGCTGTCCACATGCACATCTCCCATACTGGTGTGCTCGTTTCAGTACCTGGATTTTGGTTTCCTCTTCTCTCTTTGAAATGACAAGCCTTCTTCCTGCATGCTACACACACCTTGTAGCAGTTTCAGTCTGAAGCATGTTGGTGCCTTCAAATCGTTGTGTATCCTATATACAGCGTGTCACACTCCAACACTGAATACACAACTTAGAGCTCGTTTCACTACGGACACACAAACACATCCTTTGTAAATGTCCTACTTCAGGTCACTTGGAAATGTAAGGGTTTCATGGAGAAGATGAAGTCAATCATGCTTTTGCACTCTGCAACCAACAGAAATGAACTCTTGTACATGCCCATCTGAATTTACCTACAAAGTGCCCTTCTTTTCCGGTTTGTTGAAAGTTCTCAACACATTAGGAGAAAGAGCGTGTTTGAGCAAGAGTGATGCAGTGTGCCTTTTCCTGGATTTCAAATGATTTGGGAAACATACTCCTTATTTTTTGACATTGAGTAAGATATAACATGAGGCTTGCAAGAGATTGAAACAATGCATCCCAAAACGTATTCCAGGAGTGAAAACACACGTTTCTATAAAGACTTTGAAGGAGCAAGCAAAAGCCTAGTGGCTGAGTGTTCTTTCAGAGAGAAACACACGCATTTCATCCTTCTGGAGTGAGTTTTCAGACAGGAATTCATATGCATTTTGTACTGTGCAGAATGTAGCTACCTGCTCGGGGGTTGTGTCATAGAAGCACCTTTCGTTCAGGAGCTTATGGCAACATTCATAGTTTGGCTAAGTTCCGTAGGGTGGGTTTTGGAAGGTCTTTCAACTTTGCCCAAATCCCGCCCCTAAGAAATTTTTTCAGAGCGCTGTTTCCAAGTGTCCACACAGAGCTGCTGCTTGAAGCTATCCACATGCACATCTCCCATAATGGTGTGCTCGTTTCACTACCTGGATTTTGGTTTCCTCTTCTTTCTTTGAAATGACAAGCCTTCTTCCTGTATGCTACACACACTTTGTAGCAGTTTCAGTTTTAAGCATGTTGGTGCTCTCAAAACGCTGTGTAACCTATGTAGAGTGTTACACTCTCAAGCACTGAATACACAAGTTAGAGCTCCTTTCACAGGAGAGACGCAAACACGTCTTTTTGTGAAATTCCTACTTCAGGTCTCTTTGAAATGTGAGGTTTTCATCGAGAACATGAAGTCCATCATGCTATTGCACTCTGCATCCAATATATATGACTTTTGTAGATGCCCGTCTGAATTTCACTGGAAAAGGCCCTTCCTTTCTGCTTTAAAGAATGCTCTCAACGCATCAGTTGAAAGAGCGTGTTTGGGAAAGAGTGATGCAGTGTGCGTTTTCCTGGATTTTAAGCTGTTTGGGAAACATACTCCTTTTTTTTCCACATTGTGTAAGAAACAACATGAGGCTTGCAAGAGATTGAAACAATGCATCTCAAAACGTATTCAAACAGTGAAAACACACGTTTCTACAAAGACTTTGAAGGGGCAAGCAAAAGCCTAGTGCCTGAGTGTTGTTTCAGAGCAAAACACATGCATTTCCTCCTTCTGGAGTGAGTTTTCAGCCTGGAGTTCATATGCATTTTGTACTGCGCAGAATGTAGCTACCTGTTCAGGGGTTGTGTCATAGAAGCACCTTTCGTGCAGGAGCTGATTGCAACATTCGTTGTTTAGCTAAGTTCTTTAGGGTTGGTTTTGGAAGGTCTTTCAACTTTGGACAAATGCCCCTTCGTACGAAATTTTGTCACAGCGATGTTTCCAAGTGTCCACACAGAGCTTCTCTTTGAACCTGTCCACATGCACATCTCCCATACTGGTGTTCTCGTTACACTACCTGGATTTTGGTTTCCTCTTCTTTCTTTGAAATGACAAGCCTTCTTTCTGCATGCTACACACACCTTGTAGCAGTTTCAGTTTGAAGCATGTTGGTGCCTTCAAAACGCTGTGTAACCTATGTAGAGTGTGTCACTATCCAACACTGAATACACAACGTAGAGCTCGTTTCAGCACACACACGCAAACGCATCCTTTTGTAAGAGTCCTACTTCAGGTCACTTGGAAATGTAAGGGTTTCATCGAGAACATGAACTTAATCATGCTTTTGCGCTCTGCAACCCATAGAAATGACTTTTGTAGATGCCCGTCAAATTCACTGCATAATGCCCTTCCTTTCTGCTTTAAAGAATGTTCTCAACGCATTAGGTGAAAGAGCGTGTTTGGGCAAGAGTGATGCAGTGTGCGTTTCCCTGGATTTCAAGTGATTTGGGGAACATACTCCGTGTTTTTCCACATTGTGTAAGAAACAACATGAGGCTTGCAAGAGATTGAAACAATGCATCTCAAAACGTATTCAAGCAGTGAAAACACACGTTTCTACAAAGACTTTGAAGGAGCAAGCAAAAGCCTAGTTGCTGAGTGTTCTTTCAGAGAGGAACACATGCATTTCCTCCTTCTGGAGTGAGTTTTCAGCCTGGAATTCATATGCATTTTGTACTGTGCAGAATGTAGCTACCTGCTCGGGGGTTGTGTCAGAGGAGCACCTTTCGTGCAGGAGCTTATTGCAACATTCATTGTTTGGCTAAGTTCTTTAGGGTTGGTTTTGGAAGGTCTTTCAACTTTGGCCAAATCCCGCTTCGTACGAAATTTTTTCACAGCGCTGTTTCCAAGTGTCCACACAGAGCTGCTGCTTGAAGCTGTCCACATGCACATCTCCCATACTGGTGTGCTCGTTTCAGTACCTGGATTTTGGTTTCCTCTTCTCTCTTTGAAATGACAAGCCTTCTTCCTGCATGCTACACACACCTTGTAGCAGTTTCAGTCTGAAGCATGTTGGTGCCTTCAAATCGTTGTGTATCCTATATACAGCGTGTCACACTCCAACACTGAATACACAACTTAGAGCTCGTTTCACTACGGACACACAAACACATCCTTTGTAAATGTCCTACTTCAGGTCACTTGGAAATGTAAGGGTTTCATGGAGAAGATGAAGTCAATCATGCTTTTGCACTCTGCAACCAACAGAAATGAACTCTTGTACATGCCCATCTGAATTTACCTACAAAGTGCCCTTCTTTTCCGGTTTGTTGAAAGTTCTCAACACATTAGGAGAAAGAGCGTGTTTGAGCAAGAGTGATGCAGTGTGCCTTTTCCTGGATTTCAAATGATTTGGGAAACATACTCCTTATTTTTTGACATTGAGTAAGATATAACATGAGGCTTGCAAGAGATTGAAACAATGCATCCCAAAACGTATTCCAGGAGTGAAAACACACGTTTCTATAAAGACTTTGAAGGAGCAAGCAAAAGCCTAGTGGCTGAGTGTTCTTTCAGAGAGAAACACACGCATTTCATCCTTCTGGAGTGAGTTTTCAGACAGGAATTCATATGCATTTTGTACTGTGCAGAATGTAGCTACCTGCTCGGGGGTTGTGTCATAGAAGCACCTTTCGTTCAGGAGCTTATGGCAACATTCATAGTTTGGCTAAGTTCCGTAGGGTGGGTTTTGGAAGGTCTTTCAACTTTGCCCAAATCCCGCCCCTAAGAAATTTTTTCAGAGCGCTGTTTCCAAGTGTCCACACAGAGCTGCTGCTTGAAGCTATCCACATGCACATCTCCCATAATGGTGTGCTCGTTTCACTACCTGGATTTTGGTTTCCTCTTCTTTCTTTGAAATGACAAGCCTTCTTTCTGTATGCTACACACACTTTGTAGCAGTTTCAGTTTTAAGCATGTTGGTGCTCTCAAAACGCTGTGTAACCTATGTAGAGTGTTACACTCTCAAGCACTGAATACACAAGTTAGAGCTCCTTTCACAGGAGACACGCAAACAGGTCTTTTTGTGAAATTCCTACTTCAGGTCTCTTTGAAATGTAAGGTTTTCATCGAGAACATGAAGTCCATCATGCTATTGCACTCTGCATCCAATATATATGACTTTTGTAGATGCCCGTCTGAATTTCACTGGAAAAGGCCCTTGCTTTCTGCTTTAAAGAATGCTCTCAACGCATCAGTTGAAAGAGCGTGTTTGGGAAAGAGTGATGCAGTGTGCGTTTTCCTGGATTTTAAGCTGTTTGGGAAACATACTCCTTTTTTTTCCACATTGTGTAAGAAACAACATGAGGCTTGCAAGAGATTGAAACAATGCATCTCAAAACGTATTCAAACAGTGAAAACACACGTTTCTACAAAGACTTTGAAGGAGCAAGCAAAAGCCTAGTGCCTGAGTGTTGTTTCAGAGCAAAACACATGCATTTCCTCCTTCTGGAGTGAGTTTTCAGCCTGGAGTTCATATGCATTTTGTACTGCGCAGAATGTAGCTACCTGTTCAGGGGTTGTGTCATAGAAGCACCTTTCGTGCAGGAGCTGATTGCAACATTCGTTGTTTAGCTAAGTTCTTTAGGGTTGGTTTTGGAAGGTCTTTCAACTTTGGACAAATGCCCCTTCGTACGAAATTTTGTCACAGCGATGTTTCCAAGTGTCCACACAGAGCTTCTCTTTGAACCTGTCCACATGCACATCTCCCATACTGGTGTTCTCGTTACACTACCTGGATTTTGGTTTCCTCTTCTTTCTTTGAAATGACAAGCCTTCTTTCTGCATGCTACACACACCTTGTAGCAGTTTCAGTTTGAAGCATGTTGGTGCCTTCAAAACGCTGTGTAACCTATGTAGAGTGTGTCACTATCCAACACTGAATACACAACTTAGAGCTCGTTTCAGCACACACACGCAAACGCATCCTTTTGTAAGAGTCCTACTTCAGGTCACTTGGAAATGTAAGGGTTTCATCGAGAACATGAACTTAATCATGCTTTTGCGCTCTGCAACCCATAGAAATGACTTTTGTAGATGCCCGTCAAATTCACTGCATAATGCCCTTCCTTTCTGCTTTAAAGAATGTTCTCAACGCATTAGGTGAAAGAGCGTGTTTGGGCAAGAGTGATGCAGTGTGCGTTTCCCTGGATTTCAAGTGATTTGGGGAACATACTCCGTGTTTTTCCACATTGTGTAAGAAACAACATGAGGCTTGCAAGAGATTGAAACAATGCATCTCAAAACGTATTCAAGCAGTGAAAACACACGTTTCTACAAAGACTTTGAAGGAGCAAGCAAAAGCCTAGTTGCTGAGTGTTCTTTCAGAGAGGAACACATGCATTTCCTCCTTCTGGAGTGAGTTTTCAGCCTGGAATTCATATGCATTTTGTACTGTGCAGAATGTAGCTACCTGCTCGGGGGTTGTGTCAGAGGAGCACCTTTCGTGCAGGAGCTTATTGCAACATTCATTGTTTGGCTAAGTTCTTTAGGGTTGGTTTTGGAAGGTCTTTCAACTTTGGCCAAATCCCGCTTCGTACGAAATTTTTTCACAGCGCTGTTTCCAAGAGTCCACACAGAGCTGCTGCTTGAAGCTGTCCACATGCACATCTCCCATACTGGTGTGCTCGTTTCAGTACCTGGATTTTGGTTTCCTCTTCTCTCTTTGAAATGACAAGCCTTCTTCCTGCATGCTACACACACCTTGTAGCAGTTTCAGTCTGAAGCATGTTGGTGCCTTCAAATCGTTGTGTATCCTATATACAGCGTGTCACACTCCAACACTGAATACACAACTTAGAGCTCGTTTCACTACGGACACACAAACACATCCTTTGTAAATGTCCTACTTCAGGTCACTTGGAAATGTAAGGGTTTCATGGAGAAGATGAAGTCAATCATGCTTTTGCACTCTGCAACCAACAGAAATGAACTCTTGTACATGCCCATCTGAATTTACCTACAAAGTGCCCTTCTTTTCCGGTTTGTTGAAAGTTCTCAACACATTAGGAGAAAGAGCGTGTTTGAGCAAGAGTGATGCAGTGTGCCTTTTCCTGGATTTCAAATGATTTGGGAAACATACTCCTTATTTTTTCACATTGAGTAAGATATAACATGAGGCTTGCAAGAGATTGAAACAATGCATCCCAAAACGTATTCCAGGAGTGAAAACACACGTTTCTATAAAGACTTTGAAGGAGCAAGCAAAAGCCTAGTGGCTGAGTGTTCTTTCAGAGAGAAACACACGCATTTCATCCTTCTGGAGTGAGTTTTCAGACAGGAATTCATATGCATTTTGTACTGTGCAGAATGTAGCTACCTGCTCGGGGGTTGTGTCATAGAAGCACCTTTCGTTCAGGAGCTTATGGCAACATTCATAGTTTGGCTAAGTTCCGTAGGGTGGGTTTTGGAAGGTCTTTCAACTTTGCCCAAATCCCGCCCCTAAGAAATTTTTTCAGGGCGCTGTTTCCAAGTGTCCACACAGAGCTGCTGCTTGAAGCTATCCACATGCACATCTCCCATAATGGTGTGCTCGTTTCACTACCTGGATTTTGGTTTCCTCTTCTTTCTTTGAAATGACAAGCCTTCTTCCTGTATGCTACACACACTTTGTAGCAGTTTCAGTTTTAAGCATGTTGGTGCTCTCAAAACGCTGTGTAACCTATGTAGAGTGTTACACTCTCAAGCACTGAATACACAAGTTAGAGCTCCTTTCACAGGAGAGACGCAAACACGTCTTTTTGTGAAATTCCTACTTCAGGTCTCTTTGAAATGTAAGGTTTTCATCGAGAACATGAAGTCCATCATGCTATTGCACTCTGCATCCAATATATATGACTTTTGTAGATGCCCGTCTGAATTTCACTGGAAAAGGCCCTTCCTTTCTGCTTTAAAGAATGCTCTCAACGCATCAGTTGAAAGAGCGTGTTTGGGAAAGAGTGATGCAGTGTGCGTTTTCCTGGATTTTAAGCTGTTTGGGAAACATACTCCTTTTTTTTCCACATTGTGTAAGAAACAACATGAGGCTTGCAAGAGATTGAAACAATGCATCTCAAAACGTATTCAAACAGTGAAAACACACGTTTCTACAAAGACTTTGAAGGGGCAAGCAAAAGCCTAGTGCCTGAGTGTTGTTTCAGAGCAAAACACATGCATTTCCTCCTTCTGGAGTGAGTTTTCAGCCTGGAGTTCATATGCATTTTGTACTGCGCAGAATGTAGCTACCTGTTCAGGGGTTGTGTCATAGAAGCACCTTTCGTGCAGGAGCTGATTGCAACATTCGTTGTTTAGCTAAGTTCTTTAGGGTTGGTTTTGGAAGGTCTTTCAACTTTGGACAAATGCCCCTTCGTACGAAATTTTGTCACAGCGATGTTTCCAAGTGTCCACACAGAGCTTCTCTTTGAACCTGTCCACATGCACATCTCCCATACTGGTGTTCTCGTTACACTACCTGGATTTTGGTTTCCTCTTCTTTCTTTGAAATGACAAGCCTTCTTTCTGCATGCTACACACACCTTGTAGCAGTTTCAGTTTGAAGCATGTTGGTGCCTTCAAAACGCTGTGTAACCTATGTAGAGTGTGTCACTATCCAACACTGAATACACAACGTAGAGCTCGTTTCAGCACACACACGCAAACGCATCCTTTTGTAAGAGTCCTACTTCAGGTCACTTGGAAATGTAAGGGTTTCATCGAGAACATGAACTTAATCATGCTTTTGCGCTCTGCAACCCATAGAAATGACTTTTGTAGATGCCCGTCAAATTCACTGCATAATGCCCTTCCTTTCTGCTTTAAAGAATGTTCTCAACGCATTAGGTGAAAGAGCGTGTTTGGGCAAGAGTGATGCAGTGTGCGTTTCCCTGGATTTCAAGTGATTTGGGGAACATACTCCGTGTTTTTCCACATTGTGTAAGAAACAACATGAGGCTTGCAAGAGATTGAAACAATGCATCTCAAAACGTATTCAAGCAGTGAAAACACACGTTTCTACAAAGACTTTGAAGGAGCAAGCAAAAGCCTAGTTGCTGAGTGTTCTTTCAGAGAGGAACACATGCATTTCCTCCTTCTGGAGTGAGTTTTCAGCCTGGAATTCATATGCATTTTGTACTGTGCAGAATGTAGCTACCTGCTCGGGGGTTGTGTCAGAGGAGCACCTTTCGTGCAGGAGCTTATTGCAACATTCATTGTTTGGCTAAGTTCTTTAGGGTTGGTTTTGGAAGGTCTTTCAACTTTGGCCAAATCCCGCTTCGTACGATATTTTTTCACAGCGCTGTTTCCAAGTGTCCACACAGAGCTGCTGCTTGAAGCTGTCCACATGCACATCTCCCATACTGGTGTGCTCGTTTCAGTACCTGGATTTTGGTTTCCTCTTCTCTCTTTGAAATGACAAGCCTTCTTCCTGCATGCTACACACACCTTGTAGCAGTTTCAGTCTGAAGCATGTTGGTGCCTTCAAATCGTTGTGTATCCTATATACAGCGTGTCACACTCCAACACTGAATACACAACTTAGAGCTCGTTTCACTACGGACACACAAACACATCCTTTGTAAATGTCCTACTTCAGGTCACTTGGAAATGTAAGGGTTTCATGGAGAAGATGAAGTCAATCATGCTTTTGCACTCTGCAACCAACAGAAATGAACTCTTGTACATGCCCATCTGAATTTACCTACAAAGTGCCCTTCTTTTCCGGTTTGTTGAAAGTTCTCAACACATTAGGAGAAAGAGCGTGTTTGAGCAAGAGTGATGCAGTGTGCCTTTTCCTGGATTTCAAATGATTTGGGAAACATACTCCTTATTTTTTCACATTGAGTAAGATATAACATGAGGCTTGCAAGAGATTGAAACAATGCATCCCAAAACGTATTCCAGGAGTGAAAACACACGTTTCTATAAAGACTTTGAAGGAGCAAGCAAAAGCCTAGTGGCTGAGTGTTCTTTCAGAGAGAAACACACGCATTTCATCCTTCTGGAGTGAGTTTTCAGACAGGAATTCATATGCATTTTGTACTGTGCAGAATGTAGCTACCTGCTCGGGGGTTGTGTCATAGAAGCACCTTTCGTTCAGGAGCTTATGGCAACATTCATAGTTTGGCTAAGTTCCGTAGGGTGGGTTTTGGAAGGTCTTTCAACTTTGCCCAAATCCCGCCCCTAAGAAATTTTTTCAGGGCGCTGTTTCCAAGTGTCCACACAGAGCTGCTGCTTGAAGCTATCCACATGCACATCTCCCATAATGGTGTGCTCGTTTCACTACCTGGATTTTGGTTTCCTCTTCTTTCTTTGAAATGACAAGCCTTCTTCCTGTATGCTACACACACTTTGTAGCAGTTTCAGTTTTAAGCATGTTGGTGCTCTCAAAACGCTGTGTAACCTATGTAGAGTGTTACACTCTCAAGCACTGAATACACAAGTTAGAGCTCCTTTCACAGGAGAGACGCAAACACGTCTTTTTGTGAAATTCCTACTTCAGGTCTCTTTGAAATGTAAGGTTTTCATCGAGAACATGAAGTCCATCATGCTATTGCACTCTGCATCCAATATATATGACTTTTGTAGATGCCCGTCTGAATTTCACTGGAAAAGGCCCTTCCTTTCTGCTTTAAAGAATGCTCTCAACGCATCAGTTGAAAGAGCGTGTTTGGGAAAGAGTGATGCAGTGTGCGTTTTCCTGGATTTTAAGCTGTTTGGGAAACATACTCCTTTTTTTTCCACATTGTGTAAGAAACAACATGAGGCTTGCAAGAGATTGAAACAATGCATCTCAAAACGTATTCAAACAGTGAAAACACACGTTTCTACAAAGACTTTGAAGGGGCAAGCAAAAGCCTAGTGCCTGAGTGTTGTTTCAGAGCAAAACACATGCATTTCCTCCTTCTGGAGTGAGTTTTCAGCCTGGAGTTCATATGCATTTTGTACTGCGCAGAATGTAGCTACCTGTTCAGGGGTTGTGTCATAGAAGCACCTTTCGTGCAGGAGCTGATTGCAACATTCGTTGTTTAGCTAAGTTCTTTAGGGTTGGTTTTGGAAGGTCTTTCAACTTTGGACAAATGCCCCTTCGTACGAAATTTTGTCACAGCGATGTTTCCAAGTGTCCACACAGAGCTTCTCTTTGAACCTGTCCACATGCACATCTCCCATACTGGTGTTCTCGTTACACTACCTGGATTTTGGTTTCCTCTTCTTTCTTTGAAATGACAAGCCTTCTTTCTGCATGCTACACACACCTTGTAGCAGTTTCAGTTTGAAGCATGTTGGTGCCTTCAAAACGCTGTGTAACCTATGTAGAGTGTGTCACTATCCAACACTGAATACACAACGTAGAGCTCGTTTCAGCACACACACGCAAACGCATCCTTTTGTAAGAGTCCTACTTCAGGTCACTTGGAAATGTAAGGGTTTCATCGAGAACATGAACTTAATCATGCTTTTGCGCTCTGCAACCCATAGAAATGACTTTTGTAGATGCCCGTCAAATTCACTGCATAATGCCCTTCCTTTCTGCTTTAAAGAATGTTCTCAACGCATTAGGTGAAAGAGCGTGTTTGGGCAAGAGTGATGCAGTGTGCGTTTCCCTGGATTTCAAGTGATTTGGGGAACATACTCCGTGTTTTTCCACATTGTGTAAGAAACAACATGAGGCTTGCAAGAGATTGAAACAATGCATCTCAAAACGTATTCAAGCAGTGAAAACACACGTTTCTACAAAGACTTTGAAGGAGCAAGCAAAAGCCTAGTTGCTGAGTGTTCTTTCAGAGAGGAACACATGCATTTCCTCCTTCTGGAGTGAGTTTTCAGCCTGGAATTCATATGCATTTTGTACTGTGCAGAATGTAGCTACCTGCTCGGGGGTTGTGTCAGAGGAGCACCTTTCGTGCAGGAGCTTATTGCAACATTCATTGTTTGGCTAAGTTCTTTAGGGTTGGTTTTGGAAGGTCTTTCAACTTTGGCCAAATCCCGCTTCGTACGATATTTTTTCACAGCGCTGTTTCCAAGTGTCCACACAGAGCTGCTGCTTGAAGCTGTCCACATGCACATCTCCCATACTGGTGTGCTCGTTTCAGTACCTGGATTTTGGTTTCCTCTTCTCTCTTTGAAATGACAAGCCTTCTTCCTGCATGCTACACACACCTTGTAGCAGTTTCAGTCTGAAGCATGTTGGTGCCTTCAAATCGTTGTGTATCCTATATACAGCGTGTCACACTCCAACACTGAATACACAACTTAGAGCTCGTTTCACTACGGACACACAAACACATCCTTTGTAAATGTCCTACTTCAGGTCACTTGGAAATGTAAGGGTTTCATGGAGAAGATGAAGTCAATCATGCTTTTGCACTCTGCAACCAACAGAAATGAACTCTTGTACATGCCCATCTGAATTTACCTACAAAGTGCCCTTCTTTTCCGGTTTGTTGAAAGTTCTCAACACATTAGGAGAAAGAGCGTGTTTGAGCAAGAGTGATGCAGTGTGCCTTTTCCTGGATTTCAAATGATTTGGGAAACATACTCCTTATTTTTTCACATTGAGTAAGATATAACATGAGGCTTGCAAGAGATTGAAACAATGCATCCCAAAACGTATTCCAGGAGTGAAAACACACGTTTCTATAAAGACTTTGAAGGAGCAAGCAAAAGCCTAGTGGCTGAGTGTTCTTTCAGAGAGAAACACACGCATTTCATCCTTCTGGAGTGAGTTTTCAGACAGGAATTCATATGCATTTTGTACTGTGCAGAATGTAGCTACCTGCTCGGGGGTTGTGTCATAGAAGCACCTTTCGTTCAGGAGCTTATGGCAACATTCATAGTTTGGCTAAGTTCCGTAGGGTGGGTTTTGGAAGGTCTTTCAACTTTGCCCAAATCCCGCCCCTAAGAAATTTTTTCAGAGCGCTGTTTCCAAGTGTCCACACAGAGCTGCTGCTTGAAGCTATCCACATGCACATCTCCCATAATGGTGTGCTCGTTTCACTACCTGGATTTTGGTTTCCTCTTCTTTCTTTGAAATGACAAGCCTTCTTTCTGTATGCTACACACACTTTGTAGCAGTTTCAGTTTTAAGCATGTTGGTGCTCTCAAAACGCTGTGTAACCTATGTAGAGTGTTACACTCTCAAGCACTGAATACACAAGTTAGAGCTCCTTTCACAGGAGACACGCAAACACGTCTTTTTGTGAAATTCCTACTTCAGGTCTCTTTGAAATGTAAGGTTTTCATCGAGAACATGAAGTCCATCATGCTATTGCACTCTGCATCCAATATATATGACTTTTGTAGATGCCCGTCTGAATTTCACTGGAAAAGGCCCTTCCTTTCTGCTTTAAAGAATGCTCTCAACGCATCAGTTGAAAGAGCGTGTTTGGGAAAGAGTGATGCAGTGTGCGTTTTCCTGGATTTTAAGCTGTTTGGGAAACATACTCCTTTTTTTTCCACATTGTGTAAGAAACAACATGAGGCTTGCAAGAGATTGAAACAATGCATCTCAAAACGTATTCAAACAGTGAAAACACACGTTTCTACAAAGACTTTGAAGGGGCAAGCAAAAGCCTAGTGCCTGAGTGTTGTTTCAGAGCAAAACACATGCATTTCCTCCTTCTGGAGTGAGTTTTCAGCCTGGAGTTCATATGCATTTTGTACTGCGCAGAATGTAGCTACCTGTTCAGGGGTTGTGTCATAGAAGCACCTTTCGTGCAGGAGCTGATTGCAACATTCGTTGTTTAGCTAAGTTCTTTAGGGTTGGTTTTGGAAGGTCTTTCAACTTTGGACAAATGCCCCTTCGTACGAAATTTTGTCACAGCGATGTTTCCAAGTGTCCACACAGAGCTTCTCTTTGAACCTGTCCACATGCACATCTCCCATACTGGTGTTCTCGTTACACTACCTGGATTTTGGTTTCCTCTTCTTTCTTTGAAATGACAAGCCTTCTTTCTGCATGCTACACACACCTTGTAGCAGTTTCAGTTTGAAGCATGTTGGTGCCTTCAAAACGCTGTGTAACCTATGTAGAGTGTGTCACTATCCAACACTGAATACACAACGTAGAGCTCGTTTCAGCACACACACGCAAACGCATCCTTTTGTAAGAGTCCTACTTCAGGTCACTTGGAAATGTAAGGGTTTCATCGAGAACATGAACTTAATCATGCTTTTGCGCTCTGCAACCCATAGAAATGACTTTTGTAGATGCCCGTCAAATTCACTGCATAATGCCCTTCCTTTCTGCTTTAAAGAATGTTCTCAACGCATTAGGTGAAAGAGCGTGTTTGGGCAAGAGTGATGCAGTGTGCGTTTCCCTGGATTTCAAGTGATTTGGGGAACATACTCCGTGTTTTTCCACATTGTGTAAGAAACAACATGAGGCTTGCAAGAGATTGAAACAATGCATCTCAAAACGTATTCAAGCAGTGAAAACACACGTTTCTACAAAGACTTTGAAGGAGCAAGCAAAAGCCTAGTTGCTGAGTGTTCTTTCAGAGAGGAACACATGCATTTCCTCCTTCTGGAGTGAGTTTTCAGCCTGGAATTCATATGCATTTTGTACTGTGCAGAATGTAGCTACCTGCTCGGGGGTTGTGTCAGAGGAGCACCTTTCGTGCAGGAGCTTATTGCAACATTCATTGTTTGGCTAAGTTCTTTAGGGTTGGTTTTGGAAGGTCTTTCAACTTTGGCCAAATCCCGCTTCGTACGAAATTTTTTCACAGCGCTGTTTCCAAGTGTCCACACAGAGCTGCTGCTTGAAGCTGTCCACATGCACATCTCCCATACTGGTGTGCTCGTTTCAGTACCTGGATTTTGGTTTCCTCTTCTCTCTTTGAAATGACAAGCCTTCTTCCTGCATGCTACACACACCTTGTAGCAGTTTCAGTCTGAAGCATGTTGGTGCCTTCAAATCGTTGTGTATCCTATATACAGCGTGTCACACTCCAACACTGAATACACAACTTAGAGCTCGTTTCACTACGGACACACAAACACATCCTTTGTAAATGTCCTACTTCAGGTCACTTGGAAATGTAAGGGTTTCATGGAGAAGATGAAGTCAATCATGCTTTTGCACTCTGCAACCAACAGAAATGAACTCTTGTACATGCCCATCTGAATTTACCTACAAAGTGCCCTTCTTTTCCGGTTTGTTGAAAGTTCTCAACACATTAGGAGAAAGAGCGTGTTTGAGCAAGAGTGATGCAGTGTGCCTTTTCCTGGATTTCAAATGATTTGGGAAACATACTCCTTATTTTTTCACATTGAGTAAGATATAACATGAGGCTTGCAAGAGATTGAAACAATGCATCCCAAAACGTATTCCAGGAGTGAAAACACACGTTTCTATAAAGACTTTGAAGGAGCAAGCAAAAGCCTAGTGGCTGAGTGTTCTTTCAGAGAGAAACACACGCATTTCATCCTTCTGGAGTGAGTTTTCAGACAGGAATTCATATGCATTTTGTACTGTGCAGAATGTAGCTACCTGCTCGGGGGTTGTGTCATAGAAGCACCTTTCGTTCAGGAGCTTATGGCAACATTCATAGTTTGGCTAAGTTCCGTAGGGTGGGTTTTGGAAGGTCTTTCAACTTTGCCCAAATCCCGCCCCTAAGAAATTTTTTCAGAGCGCTGTTTCCAAGTGTCCACACAGAGCTGCTGCTTGAAGCTATCCACATGCACATCTCCCATAATGGTGTGCTCGTTTCACTACCTGGATTTTGGTTTCCTCTTCTTTCTTTGAAATGACAAGCCTTCTTTCTGTATGCTACACACACTTTGTAGCAGTTTCAGTTTTAAGCATGTTGGTGCTCTCAAAACGCTGTGTAACCTATGTAGTGTGTTACACTCTCAAGCACTGAATACACAAGTTAGAGCTCCTTTCACAGGAGACACGCAAACACGTCTTTTTGTGAAATTCCTACTTCAGGTCTCTTTGAAATGTAAGGTTTTCATCGAGAACATGAAGTCCATCATGCTATTGCACTCTGCATCCAATATATATGACTTTTGTAGATGCCCGTCTGAATTTCACTGGAAAAGGCCCTTGCTTTCTGCTTTAAAGAATGCTCTCAACGCATCAGTTGAAAGAGCGTTTTTGGGAAAGAGTGATGCAGTGTGCGTTTTCCTGGATTTTAAGCTGTTTGGGAAACATACTCCTTTTTTTTCCACATTGTGTAAGAAACAACATGAGGCTTGCAAGAGATTGAAACAATGCATCTCAAAACGTATTCAAACAGTGAAAACACACGTTTCTACAAAGACTTTGAAGGAGCAAGCAAAAGCCTAGTGCCTGAGTGTTGTTTCAGAGCAAAACACATGCATTTCCTCCTTCTGGAGTGAGTTTTCAGCCTGGAGTTCATATGCATTTTGTACTGCGCAGAATGTAGCTACCTGTTCAGGGGTTGTGTCATAGAAGCACCTTTCGTGCAGGAGCTGATTGCAACATTCGTTGTTTAGCTAAGTTCTTTAGGGTTGGTTTTGGAAGGTCTTTCAACTTTGGACAAATGCCCCTTCGTACGAAATTTTGTCACAGCGATGTTTCCAAGTGTCCACACAGAGCTTCTCTTTGAACCTGTCCACATGCACATCTCCCATACTGGTGTTCTCGTTACACTACCTGGATTTTGGTTTCCTCTTCTTTCTTTGAAATGACAAGCCTTCTTTCTGCATGCTACACACACCTTGTAGCAGTTTCAGTTTGAAGCATGTTGGTGCCTTCAAAACGCTGTGTAACCTATGTAGAGTGTGTCACTATCCAACACTGAATACACAACTTAGAGCTCGTTTCAGCACACACACGCAAACGCATCCTTTTGTAAGAGTCCTACTTCAGGTCACTTGGAAATGTAAGGGTTTCATCGAGAACATGAACTTAATCATGCTTTTGCGCTCTGCAACCCATAGAAATGACTTTTGTAGATGCCCGTCAAATTCACTGCATAATGCCCTTCCTTTCTGCTTTAAAGAATGTTCTCAACGCATTAGGTGAAAGAGCGTGTTTGGGCAAGAGTGATGCAGTGTGCGTTTCCCTGGATTTCAAGTGATTTGGGGAACATACTCCGTGTTTTTCCACATTGTGTAAGAAACAACATGAGGCTTGCAAGAGATTGAAACAATGCATCTCAAAACGTATTCAAGCAGTGAAAACACACGTTTCTACAAAGACTTTGAAGGAGCAAGCAAAAGCCTAGTTGCTGAGTGTTCTTTCAGAGAGGAACACATGCATTTCCTCCTTCTGGATTGAGTTTTCAGCCTGGAATTCATATGCATTTTGTACTGTGCAGAATGTAGCTACCTGCTCGGGGGTTGTGTCAGAGGAGCACCTTTCGTGCAGGAGCTTATTGCAACATTCATTGTTTGGCTAAGTTCTTTAGGGTTGGTTTTGGAAGGTCTTTCAACTTTGGCCAAATCCCGCTTCGTACGAAATTTTTTCACAGCGCTGTTTCCAAGAGTCCACACAGAGCTGCTGCTTGAAGCTGTCCACATGCACATCTCCCATACTGGTGTGCTCGTTTCAGTACCTGGATTTTGGTTTCCTCTTCTCTCTTTGAAATGACAAGCCTTCTTCCTGCATGCTACACACACCTTGTAGCAGTTTCAGTCTGAAGCATGTTGGTGCCTTCAAATCGTTGTGTATCCTATATACAGCGTGTCACACTCCAACACTGAATACACAACTTAGAGCTCGTTTCACTACGGACACACAAACACATCCTTTGTAAATGTCCTACTTCAGGTCACTTGGAAATGTAAGGGTTTCATGGAGAAGATGAAGTCAATCATGCTTTTGCACTCTGCAACCAACAGAAATGAACTCTTGTACATGCCCATCTGAATTTACCTACAAAGTGCCCTTCTTTTCCGGTTTGTTGAAAGTTCTCAACACATTAGGAGAAAGAGCGTGTTTGAGCAAGAGTGATGCAGTGTGCCTTTTCCTGGATTTCAAATGATTTGGGAAACATACTCCTTATTTTTTCACATTGAGTAAGATATAACATGAGGCTTGCAAGAGATTGAAACAATGCATCCCAAAACGTATTCCAGGAGTGAAAACACACGTTTCTATAAAGACTTTGAAGGAGCAAGCAAAAGCCTAGTGGCTGAGTGTTCTTTCAGAGAGAAACACACGCATTTCATCCTTCTGGAGTGAGTTTTCAGACAGGAATTCATATGCATTTTGTACTGTGCAGAATGTAGCTACCTGCTCGGGGGTTGTGTCATAGAAGCACCTTTCGTTCAGGAGCTTATGGCAACATTCATAGTTTGGCTAAGTTCCGTAGGGTGGGTTTTGGAAGGTCTTTCAACTTTGCCCAAATCCCGCCCCTAAGAAATTTTTTCAGAGCGCTGTTTCCAAGTGTCCACACAGAGCTGCTGCTTGAAGCTATCCACATGCACATCTCCCATAATGGTGTGCTCGTTTCACTACCTGGATTTTGGTTTCCTCTTCTTTCTTTGAAATGACAAGCCTTCTTTCTGTATGCTACACACACTTTGTAGCAGTTTCAGTTTTAAGCATGTTGGTGCTCTCAAAACGCTGTGTAACCTATGTAGAGTGTTACACTCTCAAGCACTGAATACACAAGTTAGAGCTCCTTTCACAGGAGACACGCAAACACGTCTTTTTGTGAAATTCCTACTTCAGGTCTCTTTGAAATGTAAGGTTTTCATCGAGAACATGAAGTCCATCATGCTATTGCACTCTGCATCCAATATATATGACTTTTGTAGATGCCCGTCTGAATTTCACTGGAAAAGGCCCTTGCTTTCTGCTTTAAAGAATGCTCTCAACGCATCAGTTGAAAGAGCGTTTTTGGGAAAGAGTGATGCAGTGTGCGTTTTCCTGGATTTTAAGCTGTTTGGGAAACATACTCCTTTTTTTTCCACATTGTGTAAGAAACAACATGAGGCTTGCAAGAGATTGAAACAATGCATCTCAAAACGTATTCAAACAGTGAAAACACACGTTTCTACAAAGACTTTGAAGGAGCAAGCAAAAGCCTAGTGCCTGAGTGTTGTTTCAGAGCAAAACACATGCATTTCCTCCTTCTGGAGTGAGTTTTCAGCCTGGAGTTCATATGCATTTTGTACTGCGCAGAATGTAGCTACCTGTTCAGGGGTTGTGTCATAGAAGCACCTTTCGTGCAGGAGCTGATTGCAACATTCGTTGTTTAGCTAAGTTCTTTAGGGTTGGTTTTGGAAGGTCTTTCAACTTTGGACAAATGCCCCTTCGTACGAAATTTTGTCACAGCGATGTTTCCAAGTGTCCACACAGAGCTTCTCTTTGAACCTGTCCACATGCACATCTCCCATACTGGTGTTCTCGTTACACTACCTGGATTTTGGTTTCCTCTTCTTTCTTTGAAATGACAAGCCTTCTTTCTGCATGCTACACACACCTTGTAGCAGTTTCAGTTTGAAGCATGTTGGTGCCTTCAAAACGCTGTGTAACCTATGTAGAGTGTGTCACTATCCAACACTGAATACACAACTTAGAGCTCGTTTCAGCACACACACGCAAACGCATCCTTTTGTAAGAGTCCTACTTCAGGTCACTTGGAAATGTAAGGGTTTCATCGAGAACATGAACTTAATCATGCTTTTGCGCTCTGCAACCCATAGAAATGACTTTTGTAGATGCCCGTCAAATTCACTGCATAATGCCCTTCCTTTCTGCTTTAAAGAATGTTCTCAACGCATTAGGTGAAAGAGCGTGTTTGGGCAAGAGTGATGCAGTGTGCGTTTCCCTGGATTTCAAGTGATTTGGGGAACATACTCCGTGTTTTTCCACATTGTGTAAGAAACAACATGAGGCTTGCAAGAGATTGAAACAATGCATCTCAAAACGTATTCAAGCAGTGAAAACACACGTTTCTACAAAGACTTTGAAGGAGCAAGCAAAAGCCTAGTTGCTGAGTGTTCTTTCAGAGAGGAACACATGCATTTCCTCCTTCTGGATTGAGTTTTCAGCCTGGAATTCATATGCATTTTGTACTGTGCAGAATGTAGCTACCTGCTCGGGGGTTGTGTCAGAGGAGCACCTTTCGTGCAGGAGCTTATTGCAACATTCATTGTTTGGCTAAGTTCTTTAGGGTTGGTTTTGGAAGGTCTTTCAACTTTGGCCAAATCCCGCTTCGTACGAAATTTTTTCACAGCGCTGTTTCCAAGAGTCCACACAGAGCTGCTGCTTGAAGCTGTCCACATGCACATCTCCCATACTGGTGTGCTCGTTTCAGTACCTGGATTTTGGTTTCCTCTTCTCTCTTTGAAATGACAAGCCTTCTTCCTGCATGCTACACACACCTTGTAGCAGTTTCAGTCTGAAGCATGTTGGTGCCTTCAAATCGTTGTGTATCCTATATACAGCGTGTCACACTCCAACACTGAATACACAACTTAGAGCTCGTTTCACTACGGACACACAAACACATCCTTTGTAAATGTCCTACTTCAGGTCACTTGGAAATGTAAGGGTTTCATGGAGAAGATGAAGTCAATCATGCTTTTGCACTCTGCAACCAACAGAAATGAACTCTTGTACATGCCCATCTGAATTTACCTACAAAGTGCCCTTCTTTTCCGGTTTGTTGAAAGTTCTCAACACATTAGGAGAAAGAGCGTGTTTGAGCAAGAGTGATGCAGTGTGCCTTTTCCTGGATTTCAAATGATTTGGGAAACATACTCCTTATTTTTTCACATTGAGTAAGATATAACATGAGGCTTGCAAGAGATTGAAACAATGCATCCCAAAACGTATTCCAGGAGTGAAAACACACGTTTCTATAAAGACTTTGAAGGAGCAAGCAAAAGCCTAGTGGCTGAGTGTTCTTTCAGAGAGAAACACACGCATTTCATCCTTCTGGAGTGAGTTTTCAGACAGGAATTCATATGCATTTTGTACTGTGCAGAATGTAGCTACCTGCTCGGGGGTTGTGTCATAGAAGCACCTTTCGTTCAGGAGCTTATGGCAACATTCATAGTTTGGCTAAGTTCCGTAGGGTGGGTTTTGGAAGGTCTTTCAACTTTGCCCAAATCCCGCCCCTAAGAAATTTTTTCAGAGCGCTGTTTCCAAGTGTCCACACAGAGCTGCTGCTTGAAGCTATCCACATGCACATCTCCCATAATGGTGTGCTCGTTTCACTACCTGGATTTTGGTTTCCTCTTCTTTCTTTGAAATGACAAGCCTTCTTTCTGTATGCTACACACACTTTGTAGCAGTTTCAGTTTTAAGCATGTTGGTGCTCTCAAAACGCTGTGTAACCTATGTAGAGTGTTACACTCTCAAGCACTGAATACACAAGTTAGAGCTCCTTTCACAGGAGACACGCAAACACGTCTTTTTGTGAAATTCCTACTTCAGGTCTCTTTGAAATGTAAGGTTTTCATCGAGAACATGAAGTCCATCATGCTATTGCACTCTGCATCCAATATATATGACTTTTGTAGATGCCCGTCTGAATTTCACTGGAAAAGGCCCTTGCTTTCTGCTTTAAAGAATGCTCTCAACGCATCAGTTGAAAGAGCGTTTTTGGGAAAGAGTGATGCAGTGTGCGTTTTCCTGGATTTTAAGCTGTTTGGGAAACATACTCCTTTTTTTTCCACATTGTGTAAGAAACAACATGAGGCTTGCAAGAGATTGAAACAATGCATCTCAAAACGTATTCAAACAGTGAAAACACACGTTTCTACAAAGACTTTGAAGGAGCAAGCAAAAGCCTAGTGCCTGAGTGTTGTTTCAGAGCAAAACACATGCATTTCCTCCTTCTGGAGTGAGTTTTCAGCCTGGAGTTCATATGCATTTTGTACTGCGCAGAATGTAGCTACCTGTTCAGGGGTTGTGTCATAGAAGCACCTTTCGTGCAGGAGCTGATTGCAACATTCGTTGTTTAGCTAAGTTCTTTAGGGTTGGTTTTGGAAGGTCTTTCAACTTTGGACAAATGCCCCTTCGTACGAAATTTTGTCACAGCGATGTTTCCAAGTGTCCACACAGAGCTTCTCTTTGAACCTGTCCACATGCACATCTCCCATACTGGTGTTCTCGTTACACTACCTGGATTTTGGTTTCCTCTTCTTTCTTTGAAATGACAAGCCTTCTTTCTGCATGCTACACACACCTTGTAGCAGTTTCAGTTTGAAGCATGTTGGTGCCTTCAAAACGCTGTGTAACCTATGTAGAGTGTGTCACTATCCAACACTGAATACACAACTTAGAGCTCGTTTCAGCACACACACGCAAACGCATCCTTTTGTAAGAGTCCTACTTCAGGTCACTTGGAAATGTAAGGGTTTCATCGAGAACATGAACTTAATCATGCTTTTGCGCTCTGCAACCCATAGAAATGACTTTTGTAGATGCCCGTCAAATTCACTGCATAATGCCCTTCCTTTCTGCTTTAAAGAATGTTCTCAACGCATTAGGTGAAAGAGCGTGTTTGGGCAAGAGTGATGCAGTGTGCGTTTCCCTGGATTTCAAGTGATTTGGGGAACATACTCCGTGTTTTTCCACATTGTGTAAGAAACAACATGAGGCTTGCAAGAGATTGAAACAATGCATCTCAAAACGTATTCAAGCAGTGAAAACACACGTTTCTACAAAGACTTTGAAGGAGCAAGCAAAAGCCTAGTTGCTGAGTGTTCTTTCAGAGAGGAACACATGCATTTCCTCCTTCTGGATTGAGTTTTCAGCCTGGAATTCATATGCATTTTGTACTGTGCAGAATGTAGCTACCTGCTCGGGGGTTGTGTCAGAGGAGCACCTTTCGTGCAGGAGCTTATTGCAACATTCATTGTTTGGCTAAGTTCTTTAGGGTTGGTTTTGGAAGGTCTTTCAACTTTGGCCAAATCCCGCTTCGTACGAAATTTTTTCACAG
The DNA here is from genome assembly GCF_964146895.1 of Miniopterus schreibersii. NCBI lineage: Eukaryota > Metazoa > Chordata > Mammalia > Chiroptera > Miniopteridae > Miniopterus > Miniopterus schreibersii. The sequence goes on along the minus strand of NW_027669769.1, from coordinate 98,389 downwards.
CGCTGTTTCCAAGAGTCCACACAGAGCTGCTGCTTGAAGCTGTCCACATGCACATCTCCCATACTGGTGTGCTCGTTTCAGTACCTGGATTTTGGTTTCCTCTTCTCTCTTTGAAATGACAAGCCTTCTTCCTGCATGCTACACACACCTTGTAGCAGTTTCAGTCTGAAGCATGTTGGTGCCTTCAAATCGTTGTGTATCCTATATACAGCGTGTCACGCTCCAACACTGAATACACAACTTAGAGCTCGTTTCACTACGGACACACAAACACATCCTTTGTAAATGTCCTACTTCAGGTCACTTGGAAATGTAAGGGTTTCATGGAGAAGATGAAGTCAATCATGCTTTTGCACTCTGCAACCAACAGAAATGAACTCTTGTACATGCCCATCTGAATTTTCCTACAAAGTGCCCTTCTTTTCCGGTTTGTTGAAAGTTCTCAACACATTAGGAGAAAGAGCGTGTTTGAGCAAGAGTGATGCAGTGTGCCTTTTCCTGGATTTCAAATGATTTGGGAAACATACTCCTTATTTTTTCACATTGAGTAAGATATAACATGAGGCTTGCAAGAGATTGAAACAATGCATCCCAAAACGTATTCCAGGAGTGAAAACACACGTTTCTATAAAGACTTTGAAGGAGCAAGCAAAAGCCTAGTGGCTGAGTGTTCTTTCAGAGAGAAACACACGCATTTCATCCTTCTGGAGTGAGTTTTCAGACAGGAATTCATATGCATTTTGTACTGTGCAGAATGTAGCTACCTGCTCGGGGGTTGTGTCATAGAAGCACCTTTCGTTCAGGAGCTTATGGCAACATTCATAGTTTGGCTAAGTTCCGTAGGGTGGGTTTTGGAAGGTCTTTCAACTTTGCCCAAATCCCGCCCCTAAGAAATTTTTTCAGAGCGCTGTTTCCAAGTGTCCACACAGAGCTGCTGCTTGAAGCTATCCACATGCACATCTCCCATAATGGTGTGCTCGTTTCACTACCTGGATTTTGGTTTCCTCTTCTTTCTTTGAAATGACAAGCCTTCTTCCTGTATGCTACACACACTTTGTAGCAGTTTCAGTTTTAAGCATGTTGGTGCTCTCAAAACGCTGTGTAACCTATGTAGAGTGTTACACTCTCAAGCACTGAATACACAAGTTAGAGCTCCTTTCACAGGAGAGACGCAAACAGGTCTTTTTGTGAAATTCCTACTTCAGGTCTCTTTGAAATGTAAGGTTTTCATCGAGAACATGAAGTCCATCATGCTATTGCACTCTGCATCCAATATATATGACTTTTGTAGATGCCCGTCTGAATTTCACTGGAAAAGGCCCTTGCTTTCTGCTTTAAAGAATGCTCTCAACGCATCAGTTGAAAGAGCGTGTTTGGGAAAGAGTGATGCAGTGTGCGTTTTCCTGGATTTTAAGCTGTTTGGGAAACATACTCCTTTTTTTTCCACATTGTGTAAGAAACAACATGAGGCTTGCAAGAGATTGAAACAATGCATCTCAAAACGTATTCAAACAGTGAAAACACACGTTTCTACAAAGACTTTGAAGGGGCAAGCAAAAGCCTAGTGCCTGAGTGTTGTTTCAGAACAAACCACATGCATTTCCTCCTTCTGGAGTGAGTTTTCAGCCTGGAGTTCATATGCATTTTGTACTGCCCAGAATGTAGCTACCTGTTCAGGGGTTGTGTCATAGAAGCACCTTTCGTGCAGGAGCTGATTGCAACATTCGTTGTTTAGCTAAGTTCTTTAGGGTTGGTTTTGGAAGGTCTTTCAACTTTGGACAAATGCCCCTTCGTACGAAATTTTGTCACAGCGATGTTTCCAAGTGTCCACACAGAGCTTCTCTTTGAACCTGTCCACATGCACATCTCCCATACTGGTGTTCTCGTTACACTACCTGGATTTTGGTTTCCTCTTCTTTCTTTGAAATGACAAGCCTTCTTTCTGCATGCTACACACACCTTGTAGCAGTTTCAGTTTGAAGCATGTTGGTGCCTTCAAAACGCTGTGTAACCTATGTAGAGTGTGTCACTATCCAACACTGAATACACAACTTAGAGCTCCTTTCAGCACACACACGCAAACGCATCCTTTTGTAAGAGTCCTACTTCAGGTCACTTGGAAATGTAAGGGTTTCATCGAGAACATGAACTTAATCATGCTTTTGCGCTCTGCAAACCATAGAAATGACTTTTGTAGATGCCCGTCAAATTCACTGCATAATGCCCTTCCTTTCTGCTTTAAAGAATGTTCTCAACGCATTAGGTGAAAGAGCGTGTTTGGGCAAGAGTGATGCAGTGTGCGTTTCCCTGGATTTCAAGTGATTTGGGGAACATACTCCGTGTTTTTCCACATTGTGTAAGAAACAACATGAGGCTTGCAAGAGATTGAAACAATGCATCTCAAAACGTATTCAAGCAGTGAAAACACACGTTTCTACAAAGACTTTGAAGGAGCAAGCAAAAGCCTAGTTGCTGAGTGTTCTTTCAGAGAGAAACACATGCATTTCCTCCTTCTGGAGTGAGTTTTCAGCCTGGAATTCATATGCATTTTGTACTGTGCAGAATGTAGCTACCTGCTCGGGGGTTGTGTCAGAGGAGCACCTTTCGTGCAGGAGCTTATTGCAACATTCATTGTTTGGCTAAGTTCTTTAGGGTTGGTTTTGGAAGGTCTTTCAACTTTGGCCAAATCCCGCTTCGTACGAAATTTTGTCACAGCGCTGTTTCCAAGAGTAGACACAGAGCTGCTGCTTGAAGCTGTCCACATGCACATCTCCCATACTGGTGTGCTCGTTTCAGTACCTGGATTTTGGTTTCCTCTTCTCTCTTTGAAATGACAAGCCTTCTTCCTGCATGCTACACACACCTTGTAGCAGTTTCAGTCTGAAGCATGTTGGTGCCTTCAAATCGTTGTGTATCCTATATACAGCGTGTCACACTCCAACACTGAATACACAACTTAGAGCTCGTTTCACTACGGACACACAAACACATCCTTTGTAAATGTCCTACTTCAGGTCACTTGGAAATGTAAGGGTTTCATGGAGAAGATGAAGTCAATCATGCTTTTGCACTCTGCAACCAACAGAAATGAACTCTTGTACATGCCCATCTGAATTTACCTACAAAGTGCCCTTCTTTTCCGGTTTGTTGAAAGTTCTCAACACATTAGGAGAAAGAGCGTGTTTGAGCAAGAGTGATGCAGTGTGCCTTTTCCTGGATTTCAAATGATTTGGGAAACATACTCCTTATTTTTTCACATTGAGTAAGATATAACATGAGGCTTGCAAGAGATTGAAACAATGCATCCCAAAACGTATTCCAGGAGTGAAAACACACGTTTCTATAAAGACTTTGAAGGAGCAAGCAAAAGCCTAGTGGCTGAGTGTTCTTTCAGAGAGAAACACACGCATTTCATCCTTCTGGAGTGAGTTTTCAGACAGGAATTCATATGCATTTTGTACTGTGCAGAATGTAGCTACCTGCTCGGGGGTTGTGTCATAGAAGCACCTTTCGTTCAGGAGCTTATGGCAACATTCATAGTTTGGCTAAGTTCCGTAGGGTGGGTTTTGGAAGGTCTTTCAACTTTGCCCAAATCCCGCCCCTAAGAAATTTTTTCAGAGCGCTGTTTCCAAGTGTCCACACAGAGCTGCTGCTTGAAGCTATCCACATGCACATCTCCCATAATGGTGTGCTCGTTTCACTACCTGGATTTTGGTTTCCTCTTCTTTCTTTGAAATGACAAGCCTTCTTCCTGTATGCTACACACACTTTGTAGCAGTTTCAGTTTTAAGCATGTTGGTGCTCTCAAAACGCTGTGTAACCTATGTAGAGTGTTACACTCTCAAGCACTGAATACACAAGTTAGAGCTCCTTTCACAGGAGAGACGCAAACAGGTCTTTTTGTGAAATTCCTACTTCAGGTCTCTTTGAAATGTAAGGTTTTCATCGAGAACATGAAGTCCATCATGCTATTGCACTCTGCATCCAATATATATGACTTTTGTAGATGCCCGTCTGAATTTCACTGGAAAAGGCCCTTGCTTTCTGCTTTAAAGAATGCTCTCAACGCATCAGTTGAAAGAGCGTGTTTGGGAAAGAGTGATGCAGTGTGCGTATTCCTGGAGTTTAAGCTGTTTGGGAAACATACTCCTTTTTTTTCCACATTGTGTAAGAAACAACATGAGGCTTGCAAGAGATTGAAACAATGCATCTCAAAACGTATTCAAACAGTGAAAACACACGTTTCTACAAAGACTTTGAAGGGGCAAGCAAAAGCCTAGTGCCTGAGTGTTGTTTCAGAACAAACCACATGCATTTCCTCCTTCTGGAGTGAGTTTTCAGCCTGGAGTTCATATGCATTTTGTACTGCCCAGAATGTAGCTACCTGTTCAGGGGTTGTGTCATAGAAGCACCTTTCGTGCAGGAGCTGATTGCAACATTCGTTGTTTAGCTAAGTTCTTTAGGGTTGGTTTTGGAAGGTCTTTCAACTTTGGACAAATGCCCCTTCGTACGAAATTTTGTCACAGCGATGTTTCCAAGTGTCCACACAGAGCTTCTCTTTGAACCTGTCCACATGCACATCTCCCATACTGGTGTTCTCGTTACACTACCTGGATTTTGGTTTCCTCTTCTTTCTTTGAAATGACAAGCCTTCTTTCTGCATGCTACACACACCTTGTAGCAGTTTCAGTTTGAAGCATGTTGGTGCCTTCAAAACGCTGTGTAACCTATGTAGAGTGTGTCACTATCCAACACTGAATACACAACTTAGAGCTCCTTTCAGCACACACACGCAAACGCATCCTTTTGTAAGAGTCCTACTTCAGGTCACTTGGAAATGTAAGGGTTTCATCGAGAACATGAACTTAATCATGCTTTTGCGCTCTGCAAACCATAGAAATGACTTTTGTAGATGCCCGTCAAATTCACTGCATAATGCCCTTCCTTTCTGCTTTAAAGAATGTTCTCAACGCATTAGGTGAAAGAGCGTGTTTGGGCAAGAGTGATGCAGTGTGCGTTTCCCTGGATTTCAAGTGATTTGGGGAACATACTCCGTGTTTTTCCACATTGTGTAAGAAACAACATGAGGCTTGCAAGAGATTGAAACAATGCATCTCAAAACGTATTCAAGCAGTGAAAACACACGTTTCTACAAAGACTTTGAAGGAGCAAGCAAAAGCCTAGTTGCTGAGTGTTCTTTCAGAGAGAAACACATGCATTTCCTCCTTCTGGAGTGAGTTTTCAGCCTGGAATTCATATGCATTTTGTACTGTGCAGAATGTAGCTACCTGCTCGGGGGTTGTGTCAGAGGAGCACCTTTCGTGCAGGAGCTTATTGCAACATTCATTGTTTGGCTAAGTTCTTTAGGGTTGGTTTTGGAAGGTCTTTCAACTTTGGCCAAATCCCGCTTCGTACGAAATTTTGTCACAGCACTGTTTCCAAGAGTAGACACAGAGCTGCTGCTTGAAGCTGTCCACATGCACATCTCCCATACTGGTGTGCTCGTTTCAGTACCTGGATTTTGGTTTCCTCTTCTCTCTTTGAAATGACAAGCCTTCTTCCTGCATGCTACACACACCTTGTAGCAGTTTCAGTCTGAAGCATGTTGGTGCCTTCAAATCGTTGTGTATCCTATATACAGCGTGTCACACTCCAACACTGAATACACAACTTAGAGCTCGTTTCACTACGGACACACAAACACATCCTTTGTAAATGTCCTACTTCAGGTCACTTGGAAATGTAAGGGTTTCATGGAGAAGATGAAGTCAATCATGCTTTTGCACTCTGCAACAAACAGAAATGAACTCTTGTACATGCCCATCTGAATTTACCTACAAAGTGCCCTTCTTTTCCGGTTTGTTGAAAGTTCTCAACACATTAGGAGAAAGAGCGTGTTTGAGCAAGAGTGATGCAGTGTGCCTTTTCCTGGATTTCAAATGATTTGGGAAACATACTCCTTATTTTTTCACATTGAGTAAGATATAACATGAGGCTTGCAAGAGATTGAAACAATGCATCCCAAAACGTATTCCAGGAGTGAAAACACACGTTTCTATAAAGACTTTGAAGGAGCAAGCAAAAGCCTAGTGGCTGAGTGTTCTTTCAGAGAGAAACACACGCATTTCATCCTTCTGGAGTGAGTTTTCAGACAGGAATTCATATGCATTTTGTACTGTGCAGAATGTAGCTACCTGCTCGGGGGTTGTGTCATAGAAGCACCTTTCGTTCAGGAGCTTATGGCAACATTCATAGTTTGGCTAAGTTCCGTAGGGTGGGTTTTGGAAGGTCTTTCAACTTTGCCCAAATCCCGCCCCTAAGAAATTTTTTCAGAGCGCTGTTTCCAAGTGTCCACACAGAGCTGCTGCTTGAAGCTATCCACATGCACATCTCCCATAATGGTGTGCTCGTTTCACTACCTGGATTTTGGTTTCCTCTTCTTTCTTTGAAATGACAAGCCTTCTTCCTGTATGCTACACACACTTTGTAGCAGTTTCAGTTTTAAGCATGTTGGTGCTCTCAAAACGCTGTGTAACCTATGTAGAGTGTTACACTCTCAAGCACTGAATACACAAGTTAGAGCTCCTTTCACAGGAGAGACGCAAACACGTCTTTTTGTGAAATTCCTACTTCAGGTCTCTTTGAAATGTAAGGTTTTCATCGAGAACATGAAGTCCATCATGCTATTGCACTCTGCATCCAATATATATGACTTTTGTAGATGCCCGTCTGAATTTCACTGGAAAAGGCCCTTCCTTTCTGCTTTAAAGAATGCTCTCAACGCATCAGTTGAAAGAGCGTGTTTGGGAAAGAGTGATGCAGTGTGCGTTTTCCTGGATTTTAAGCTGTTTGGGAAACATACTCCTTTTTTTTCCACATTGTGTAAGAAACAACATGAGGCTTGCAAGAGATTGAAACAATGCATCTCAAAACGTATTCAAACAGTGAAAACACACGTTTCTACAAAGACTTTGAAGGGGCAAGCAAAAGCCTAGTGCCTGAGTGTTGTTTCAGAGCAAAACACATGCATTTCCTCCTTCTGGAGTGAGTTTTCAGCCTGGAGTTCATATGCATTTTGTACTGCGCAGAATGTAGCTACCTGTTCAGGGGTTGTGTCATAGAAGCACCTTTCGTGCAGGAGCTGATTGCAACATTCGTTGTTTAGCTAAGTTCTTTAGGGTTGGTTTTGGAAGGTCTTTCAACTTTGGACAAATGCCCCTTCGTACGAAATTTTGTCACAGCGATGTTTCCAAGTGTCCACACAGAGCTTCTCTTTGAACCTGTCCACATGCACATCTCCCATACTGGTGTTCTCGTTACACTACCTGGATTTTGGTTTCCTCTTCTTTCTTTGAAATGACAAGCCTTCTTTCTGCATGCTACACACACCTTGTAGCAGTTTCAGTTTGAAGCATGTTGGTGCCTTCAAAACGCTGTGTAACCTATGTAGAGTGTGTCACTATCCAACACTGAATACACAACTTCGAGCTAGTTTCAGCACACACACGCAAACGCATCCTTTTGTAAGAGTCCTACTTCAGGTCACTTGGAAATGTAAGGGTTTCATCGAGAACATGAACTTAATCATGCTTTTGCGCTCTGCAACCCATAGAAATGACTTTTGTAGATGCCCGTCAAATTCACTGCATAATGCCCTTCCTTTCTGCTTTAAAGAATGTTCTCAACGCATTAGGTGAAAGAGCGTGTTTGGGCAAGAGTGATGCAGTGTGCGTTTCCCTGGATTTCAAGTGATTTGGGGAACATACTCCGTGTTTTTCCACATTGTGTAAGAAACAACATGAGGCTTGCAAGAGATTGAAACAATGCATCTCAAAACGTATTCAAGCAGTGAAAACACACGTTTCTACAAAGACTTTGAAGGAGCAAGCAAAAGCCTAGTTGCTGAGTGTTCTTTCAGAGAGGAACACATGCATTTCCTCCTTCTGGAGTGAGTTTTCAGCCTGGAATTCATATGCATTTTGTACTGTGCAGAATGTAGCTACCTGCTCGGGGGTTGTGTCAGAGGAGCACCTTTCGTGCAGGAGCTTATTGCAACATTCATTGTTTGGCTAAGTTCTTTAGGGTTGGTTTTGGAAGGTCTTTCAACTTTGGCCAAATCCCGCTTCGTACGAAATTTTTTCACAGCGCTGTTTCCAAGAGTCCACACAGAGCTGCTGCTTGAAGCTGTCCACATGCACATCTCCCATACTGGTGTGCTCGTTTCAGTACCTGGATTTTGGTTTCCTCTTCTCTCTTTGAAATGACAAGCCTTCTTCCTGCATGCTACACACACCTTGTAGCAGTTTCAGTCTGAAGCATGTTGGTGCCTTCAAATCGTTGTGTATCCTATATACAGCGTGTCACACTCCAACACTGAATACACAACTTAGAGCTCGTTTCACTACGGACACACAAACACATCCTTTGTAAATGTCCTACTTCAGGTCACTTGGAAATGTAAGGGTTTCATGGAGAAGATGAAGTCAATCATGCTTTTGCACTCTGCAACCAATAGAAAGGAACTCTTGTACATGCCCATCTGAATTTACCTACAAAGTGCCTTTCTTTTCCGGTTTGTTGAAAGTTCTCAACACATTAGGAGAAAGAGCGTGTTTGAGCAAGAGTGATGCAGTGTGCCTTTTCCTGGATTTCAAATGATTTGGGAAACATACTCCTTATTTTTTGACATTGAGTAAGATATAACATGAGGCTTGCAAGAGATTGAAACAATGCATCCCAAAACGTATTCCAGGAGTGAAAACACACGTTTCTATAAAGACTTTGAAGGAGCAAGCAAAAGCCTAGTGGCTGAGTGTTCTTTCAGAGAGAAACACACGCATTTCATCCTTCTGGAGTGAGTTTTCAGACAGGAATTCATATGCATTTTGTACTGTGCAGAATGTAGCTACCTGCTCGGGGGTTGTGTCATAGAAGCACCTTTCGTTCAGGAGCTTATGGCAACATTCATAGTTTGGCTAAGTTCCGTAGGGTGGGTTTTGGAAGGTCATTCAACTTTGCCCAAATCCCGCCCCTAAGAAATTTTTTCAGAGCGCTGTTTCCAAGTGTCCACACAGAGCTGCTGCTTGAAGCTATCCACATGCACATCTCCCATAATGGTGTGCTCGTTTCACTACCTGGATTTTGGTTTCCTCTTCTTTCTTTGAAATGACAAGCCTTCTTTCTGTATGCTACACACACTTTGTAGCAGTTTCAGTTTTAAGCATGTTGGTGCTCTCAAAACGCTGTGTAACCTATGTAGAGTGTTACACTCTCAAGCACTGAATACACAAGTTAGAGCTCCTTTCACAGGAGACACGCAAACAGGTCTTTTTGTGAAATTCCTACTTCAGGTCTCTTTGAAATGTAAGGTTTTCATCGAGAACATGAAGTCCATCATGCTATTGCACTCTGCATCCAATATATATGACTTTTGTAGATGCCCGTCTGAATTTCACTGGAAAAGGCCCTTGCTTTCTGCTTTAAAGAATGCTCTCAACGCATCAGTTGAAAGAGCGTGTTTGGGAAAGAGTGATGCAGTGTGCGTTTTCCTGGATTTTAAGCTGTTTGGGAAACATACTCCTTTTTTTTCCACATTGTGTAAGAAACAACATGAGGCTTGCAAGAGATTGAAACAATGCATCTCAAAACGTATTCAAACAGTGAAAACACACGTTTCTACAAAGACTTTGAAGGAGCAAGCAAAAGCCTAGTGCCTGAGTGTTGTTTCAGAGCAAAACACATGCATTTCCTCCTTCTGGAGTGAATTTTCAGCCTGGAGTTCATATGCATTTTGTACTGCGCAGAATGTAGCTACCTGTTCAGGGGTTGTGTCATAGAAGCACCTTTCGTGCAGGAGCTGATTGCAACATTCGTTGTTTAGCTAAGTTCTTTAGGGTTGGTTTTGGAAGGTCTTTCAACTTTGGACAAATGCCCCTTCGTACGAAATTTTGTCACAGCGATGTTTCCAAGTGTCCACACAGAGCTTCTCTTTGAACCTGTCCACATGCACATCTCCCATACTGGTGTTCTCGTTACACTACCTGGATTTTGGTTTCCTCTTCTTTCTTTGAAATGACAAGCCTTCTTTCTGCATGCTACACACACCTTGTAGCAGTTTCAGTTTGAAGCATGTTGGTGCCTTCAAAACGCTGTGTAACCTATGTAGAGTGTGTCACTATCCAACACTGAATACACAACTTAGAGCTCGTTTCAGCACACACACGCAAACGCATCCTTTTGTAAGAGTCCTACTTCAGGTCACTTGGAAATGTAAGGGTTTCATCGAGAACATGAACTTAATCATGCTTTTGCGCTCTGCAACCCATAGAAATGACTTTTGTAGATGCCCGTCAAATTCACTGCATAATGCCCTTCCTTTCTGCTTTAAAGAATGTTCTCAACGCATTAGGTGAAAGAGCGTGTTTGGGCAAGAGTGATGCAGTGTGCGTTTCCCTGGATTTCAAGTGATTTGGGGAACATACTCCGTGTTTTTCCACATTGTGTAAGAAACAACATGAGGCTTGCAAGAGATTGAAACAATGCATCTAAAAACGTATTCAAGCAGTGAAAACACACGTTTCTACAAAGACTTTGAAGGAGCAAGCAAAAGCCTAGTTGCTGAGTGTTCTTTCAGAGAGGAACACATGCATTTCCTCCTTCTGGAGTGAGTTTTCAGCCTGGAATTCATATGCATTTTGTACTGTGCAGAATGTAGCTACCTGCTCGGGGGTTGTGTCAGAGGAGCACCTTTCGTGCAGGAGCTTATTGCAACATTCATTGTTTGGCTAAGTTCTTTAGGGTTGGTTTTGGAAGGTCTTTCAACTTTGGCCAAATCCCGCTTCGTACGAAATTTTTTCACAGCGCTGTTTCCAAGAGTCCACACAGAGCTGCTGCTTGAAGCTGTCCACATGCACATCTCCCATACTGGTGTGCTCGTTTCAGTACCTGGATTTTGGTTTCCTCTTCTCTCTTTGAAATGACAAGCCTTCTTCCTGCATGCTACACACACCTTGTAGCAGTTTCAGTCTGAAGCATGTTGGTGCCTTCAAATCGTTGTGTATCCTATATACAGCGTGTCACACTCCAACACTGAATACACAACTTAGAGCTCGTTTCACTACGGACACACAAACACATCCTTTGTAAATGTCCTACTTCAGGTCACTTGGAAATGTAAGGGTTTCATGGAGAAGATGAAGTCAATCATGCTTTTGCACTCTGCAACCAACAGAAATGAACTCTTGTACATGCCCATCTGAATTTACCTACAAAGTGCCCTTCTTTTCCGGTTTGTTGAAAGTTCTCAACACATTAGGAGAAAGAGCGTGTTTGAGCAAGAGTGATGCAGTGTGCCTTTTCCTGGATTTCAAATGATTTGGGAAACATACTCCTTATTTTTTGACATTGAGTAAGATATAACATGAGGCTTGCAAGAGATTGAAACAATGCATCCCAAAACGTATTCCAGGAGTGAAAACACACGTTTCTATAAAGACTTTGAAGGAGCAAGCAAAAGCCTAGTGGCTGAGTGTTCTTTCAGAGAGAAACACACGCATTTCATCCTTCTGGAGTGAGTTTTCAGACAGGAATTCATATGCATTTTGTACTGTGCAGAATGTAGCTACCTGCTCGGGGGTTGTGTCATAGAAGCACCTTTCGTTCAGGAGCTTATGGCAACATTCATAGTTTGGCTAAGTTCCGTAGGGTGGGTTTTGGAAGGTCTTTCAACTTTTCCCAAATCCCGCCCCTAAGAAATTTTTTCAGAGCGCTGTTTCCAAGTGTCCACACAGAGCTGCTGCTTGAAGCTATCCACATGCACATCTCCCATAATGGTGTGCTCGTTTCACTACCTGGATTTTGGTTTCCTCTTCTTTCTTTGAAATGACAAGCCTTCTTCCTGTATGCTACACACACTTTGTAGCAGTTTCAGTTTTAAGCATGTTGGTGCTCTCAAAACGCTGTGTAACCTATGTAGAGTGTTACACTCTCAAGCACTGAATACACAAGTTAGAGCTCCTTTCACAGGAGAGACGCAAACAGGTCTTTTTGTGAAATTCCTACTTCAGGTCTCTTTGAAATGTAAGGTTTTCATCGAGAACATGAAGTCCATCATGCTATTGCACTCTGCATCCAATATATATGACTTTTGTAGATGCCCGTCTGAATTTCACTGGAAAAGGCCCTTGCTTTCTGCTTTAAAGAATGCTCTCAACGCATCAGTTGAAAGAGCGTGTTTGGGAAAGAGTGATGCAGTGTGCGTTTTCCTGGATTTTAAGCTGTTTGGGAAACATACTCCTTTTTTTTCCACATTGTGTAAGAAACAACATGAGGCTTGCAAGAGATTGAAACAATGCATCTCAAAACGTATTCAAACAGTGAAAACACACGTTTCTACAAAGACTTTGAAGGGGCAAGCAAAAGCCTAGTGCCTGAGTGTTGTTTCAGAACAAACCACATGCATTTCCTCCTTCTGGAGTGAGTTTTCAGCCTGGAGTTCATATGCATTTTGTACTGCGCAGAATGTAGCTACCTGTTCAGGGGTTGTGTCATAGAAGCACCTTTCGTGCAGGAGCTGATTGCAACATTCGTTGTTTAGCTAAGTTCTTTAGGGTTGGTTTTGGAAGGTCTTTCAACTTTGGACAAATGCCCCTTCGTACGAAATTTTGTCACAGCGATGTTTCCAAGTGTCCACACAGAGCTTCTCTTTGAACCTGTCCACATGCACATCTCCCATACTGGTGTTCTCGTTACACTACCTGGATTTTGGTTTCTTCTTCTTTCTTTGAAATGACAAGCCTTCTTTCTGCATGCTACACACACCTTGTAGCAGTTTCAGTTTGAAGCATGTTGGTGCCTTCAAAACGCTGTGTAACCTATGTAGAGTGTGTCACTATCCAACACTGAATACACAACTTAGAGCTCGTTTCAGCACACACACGCAAACGCATCCTTTTGTAAGAGTCCTACTTCAGGTCACTTGGAAATGTAAGGGTTTCATCGAGAACATGAACTTAATCATGCTTTTGCGCTCTGCAACCCATAGAAATGACTTTTGTAGATGCCCGTCAAATTCACTGCATAATGCCCTTCCTTTCTGCTTTAAAAAATGTTCTCAACGCATTAGGTGAAAGAGCGTGTTTGGGCAAGAGTGATGCAGTGTGCGTTTCCCTGGATTTCAAGTGATTTGGGGAACATACTCCGTGTTTTTCCACATTGTGTAAGAAACAACATGAGGCTTGCAAGAGATTGAAACAATGCATCTCAAAACGTATTCAAGCAGTGAAAACACACGTTTCTACAAAGACTTTGAAGGAGCAAGCAAAAGCCTAGTTGCTGAGTGTTCTTTCAGAGAGGAACACATGCATTTCCTCCTTCTGGAGTGAGTTTTCAGCCTGGAATTCATATGCATTTTGTACTGTGCAGAATGTAGCTACCTGCTCGGGGGTTGTGTCAGAGGAGCACCTTTCGTGCAGGAGCTTATTGCAACATTCATTGTTTGGCTAAGTTCTTTAGGGTTGGTTTTGGAAGGTCTTTCAACTTTGGCCAAATCCCGCTTCGTACGAAATTTTTTCACAGCGCTGTTTCCAAGAGTCCACACAGAGCTGCTGCTTGAAGCTGTCCACATGTACATCTCCCATACTGGTGTGCTCGTTTCAGTACCTGGATTTTGGTTTCCTCTTCTCTCTTTGAAATGACAAGCCTTCTTCCTGCATGCTACACACACCTTGTAGCAGTTTCAGTCTGAAGCATGTTGGTGCCTTCAAATCGTTGTGTATCCTATATACAGCGTGTCACGCTCCAACACTGAATACACAACTTAGAGCTCGTTTCACTACGGACACACAAACACATCCTTTGTAAATGTCCTACTTCAGGTCACTTGGAAATGTAAGGGTTTCATGGAGAAGATGAAGTCAATCATGCTTTTGCACTCTGCAACCAACAGAAATGAACTCTTGTACATGCCCATCTGAATTTACCTACAAAGTGCCCTTCTTTTCCGGTTTGTTGAAAGTTCTCAACACATTAGGAGAAAGAGCGTGTTTGAGCAAGAGTGATGCAGTGTGCCTTTTCCTGGATTTCAAATGATTTGGGAAACATACTCCTTATTTTTTCACATTGAGTAAGATATAACATGAGGCTTGCAAGAGATTGAAACAATGCATCCCAAAACGTATTCCAGGAGTGAAAACACACGTTTCTATAAAGACTTTGAAGGAGCAAGCAAAAGCCTAGTGGCTGAGTGTTCTTTCAGAGAGAAACACACGCATTTCATCCTTCTGGAGTGAGTTTTCAGACAGGAATTCATATGCATTTTGTACTGTGCAGAATGTAGCTACCTGCTCGGGGGTTGTGTCATAGAAGCACCTTTCGTTCAGGAGCTTATGGCAACATTCATAGTTTGGCTAAGTTCCGTAGGGTGGGTTTTGGAAGGTCTTTCAACTTTGCCCAAATCCCGCCCCTAAGAAATTTTTTCAGAGCGCTGTTTCCAAGTGTCCACACAGAGCTGCTGCTTGAAGCTATCCACATGCACATCTCCCATAATGGTGTGCTCGTTTCACTACCTGGATTTTGGTTTCCTCTTCTTTCTTTGAAATGACAAGCCTTCTTCCTGTATGCTACACACACTTTGTAGCAGTTTCAGTTTTAAGCATGTTGGTGCTCTCAAAACGCTGTGTAACTTATGTAGAGTGTTACACTCTCAAGCACTGAATACACAAGTTAGAGCTCCTTTCACAGGAGAGACGCAAACACGTCTTTTTGTGAAATTCCTACTTCAGGTCTCTTTGAAATGTAAGGTTTTCATCGAGAACATGAAGTCCATCATGCTATTGCACTCTGCATCCAATATATATGACTTTTGTAGATGCCCGTCTGAATTTCACTGGAAAAGGCCCTTCCTTTCTGCTTTAAAGAATGCTCTCAACGCATCAGTTGAAAGAGCGTGTTTGGGAAAGAGTGATGCAGTGTGCGTTTTCCTGGATTTTAAGCTGTTTGGGAAACATACTCCTTTTTTTTCCACATTGTGTAAGAAACAACATGAGGCTTGCAAGAGATTGAAACAATGCATCTCAAAACGTATTCAAACAGTGAAAACACACGTTTCTACAAAGACTTTGAAGGGGCAAGCAAAAGCCTAGTGCCTGAGTGTTGTTTCAGAGCAAAACACATGCATTTCCTCCTTCTGGAGTGAGTTTTCAGCCTGGAGTTCATATGCATTTTGTACTGCGCAGAATGTAGCTACCTGTTCAGGGGTTGTGTCATAGAAGCACCTTTCGTGCAGGAGCTGATTGCAACATTCGTTGTTTAGCTAAGTTCTTTAGGGTTGGTTTTGGAAGGTCTTTCAACTTTGGACAAATGCCCCTTCGTACGAAATTTTGTCACAGCGATGTTTCCAAGTGTCCACACAGAGCTTCTCTTTGAACCTGTCCACATGCACATCTCCCATACTGGTGTTCTCGTTACACTACCTGGATTTTGGTTTCCTCTTCTTTCTTTGAAATGACAAGCCTGCTTTCTGCATGCTACACACACCTTGTAACAGTTTCAGTTTGAAGCATGTTGGTGCCTTCAAAACGCTGTGTAACCTATGTAGAGTGTGTCACTATCCAACACTGAATACACAACTTAGAGCTCCTTTCAGCACACACACGCAAACGCATCCTTTTGTAAGAGTCCTACTTCAGGTCACTTGGAAATGTAAGGGTTTCATCGAGAACATGAACTTAATCATGCTTTTGCGCTCTGCAAACCATAGAAATGACTTTTGTAGATGCCCGTCAAATTCACTGCATAATGCCCTTCCTTTCTGCTTTAAAGAATGTTCTCAACGCATTAGGTGAAAGAGCGTGTTTGGGCAAGAGTGATGCAGTGTGCGTTTCCCTGGATTTCAAGTGATTTGGGGAACATACTCCGTGTTTTTCCACATTGTGTAAGAAACAACATGAGGCTTGCAAGAGATTGAAACAATGCATCTCAAAACGTATTCAAGCAGTGAAAACACACGTTTCTACAAAGACTTTGAAGGAGCAAGCAAAAGCCTAGTTGCTGAGTGTTCTTTCAGAGAGGAACACATGCATTTCCTCCTTCTGGAGTGAGTTTTCAGCCTGGAATTCATATGCATTTTGTACTGTGCAGAATGTAGCTACCTGCTCGGGGGTTGTGTCAGAGGAGCACCTTTCGTGCAGGAGCTTATTGCAACATTCATTGTTTGGCTAAGTTCTTTAGGGTTGGTTTTGGAAGGTCTTTCAACTTTGGCCAAATCCCGCTTCGTACGAAATTTTTTCACAGCGCTGTTTCCAAGTGTCCACACAGAGCTGCTGCTTGAAGCTGTCCACATGCACATCTCCCATACTGGTGTGCTCGTTTCAGTACCTGGATTTTGGTTTCCTCTTCTCTCTTTGAAATGACAAGCCTTCTTCCTGCATGCTACACACACCTTGTAGCAGTTTCAGTTTTAAGCATGTTGGTGCTCTCAAAACGCTGTGTAACTTATGTAGAGTGTTACACTCTCAAGCACTGAATACACAAGTTAGAGCTCCTTTCACAGGAGAGACGCAAACACGTCTTTTTGTGAAATTCCTACTTCAGGTCTCTTTGAAATGTAAGGTTTTCATCGAGAACATGAAGTCCATCATGCTATTGCACTCTGCATCCAATATATATGACTTTTGTAGATGCCCGTCTGAATTTCACTGGAAAAGGCCCTTCCTTTCTGCTTTAAAGAATGCTCTCAACGCATCAGTTGAAAGAGCGTGTTTGGGAAAGAGTGATGCAGTGTGCGTTTTCCTGGATTTTAAGCTGTTTGGGAAACATACTCCTTTTTTTTCCACATTGTGTAAGAAACAACATGAGGCTTGCAAGAGATTGAAACAATGCATCTCAAAACGTATTCAAACAGTGAAAACACACGTTTCTACAAAGACTTTGAAGGGGCAAGCAAAAGCCTAGTGCCTGAGTGTTGTTTCAGAGCAAAACACATGCATTTCCTCCTTCTGGAGTGAGTTTTCAGCCTGGAGTTCATATGCATTTTGTACTGCGCAGAATGTAGCTACCTGTTCAGGGGTTGTGTCATAGAAGCACCTTTCGTGCAGGAGCTGATTGCAACATTCGTTGTTTAGCTAAGTTCTTTAGGGTTGGTTTTGGAAGGTCTTTCAACTTTGGACAAATGCCCCTTCGTACGAAATTTTGTCACAGCGATGTTTCCAAGTGTCCACACAGAGCTTCTCTTTGAACCTGTCCACATGCACATCTCCCATACTGGTGTTCTCGTTACACTACCTGGATTTTGGTTTCCTCTTCTTTCTTTGAAATGACAAGCCTGCTTTCTGCATGCTACACACACCTTGTAACAGTTTCAGTTTGAAGCATGTTGGTGCCTTCAAAACGCTGTGTAACCTATGTAGAGTGTGTCACTATCCAACACTGAATACACAACTTAGAGCTCCTTTCAGCACACACACGCAAACGCATCCTTTTGTAAGAGTCCTACTTCAGGTCACTTGGAAATGTAAGGGTTTCATCGAGAACATGAACTTAATCATGCTTTTGCGCTCTGCAAACCATAGAAATGACTTTTGTAGATGCCCGTCAAATTCACTGCATAATGCCCTTCCTTTCTGCTTTAAAGAATGTTCTCAACGCATTAGGTGAAAGAGCGTGTTTGGGCAAGAGTGATGCAGTGTGCGTTTCCCTGGATTTCAAGTGATTTGGGGAACATACTCCGTGTTTTTCCACATTGTGTAAGAAACAACATGAGGCTTGCAAGAGATTGAAACAATGCATCTCAAAACGTATTCAAGCAGTGAAAACACACGTTTCTACAAAGACTTTGAAGGAGCAAGCAAAAGCCTAGTTGCTGAGTGTTCTTTCAGAGAGGAACACATGCATTTCCTCCTTCTGGAGTGAGTTTTCAGCCTGGAATTCATATGCATTTTGTACTGTGCAGAATGTAGCTACCTGCTCGGGGGTTGTGTCAGAGGAGCACCTTTCGTGCAGGAGCTTATTGCAACATTCATTGTTTGGCTAAGTTCTTTAGGGTTGGTTTTGGAAGGTCTTTCAACTTTGGCCAAATCCCGCTTCGTACGAAATTTTTTCACAGCGCTGTTTCCAAGTGTCCACACAGAGCTGCTGCTTGAAGCTGTCCACATGCACATCTCCCATACTGGTGTGCTCGTTTCAGTACCTGGATTTTGGTTTCCTCTTCTCTCTTTGAAATGACAAGCCTTCTTCCTGCATGCTACACACACCTTGTAGCAGTTTCAGTCTGAAGCATGTTGGTGCCTTCAAATCGTTGTGTATCCTATATACAGCGTGTCACACTCCAACACTGAATACACAACTTAGAGCTCGTTTCACTACGGACACACAAACACATCCTTTGTAAATGTCCTACTTCAGGTCACTTGGAAATGTAAGGGTTTCATGGAGAAGATGAAGTCAATCATGCTTTTGCACTCTGCAACCAACAGAAATGAACTCTTGTACATGCCCATCTGAATTTACCTACAAAGTGCCCTTCTTTTCCGGTTTGTTGAAAGTTCTCAACACATTAGGAGAAAGAGCGTGTTTGAGCAAGAGTGATGCAGTGTGCCTTTTCCTGGATTTCAAATGATTTGGGAAACATACTCCTTATTTTTTGACATTGAGTAAGATATAACATGAGGCTTGCAAGAGATTGAAACAATGCATCCCAAAACGTATTCCAGGAGTGAAAACACACGTTTCTATAAAGACTTTGAAGGAGCAAGCAAAAGCCTAGTGGCTGAGTGTTCTTTCAGAGAGAAACACACGCATTTCATCCTTCTGGAGTGAGTTTTCAGACAGGAATTCATATGCATTTTGTACTGTGCAGAATGTAGCTACCTGCTCGGGGGTTGTGTCATAGAAGCACCTTTCGTTCAGGAGCTTATGGCAACATTCATAGTTTGGCTAAGTTCCGTAGGGTGGGTTTTGGAAGGTCATTCAACTTTGCCCAAATCCCGCCCCTAAGAAATTTTTTCAGAGCGCTGTTTCCAAGTGTCCACACAGAGCTGCTGCTTGAAGCTATCCACATGCACATCTCCCATAATGGTGTGCTCGTTTCACTACCTGGATTTTGGTTTCCTCTTCTTTCTTTGAAATGACAAGCCTTCTTTCTGTATGCTACACACACTTTGTAGCAGTTTCAGTTTTAAGCATGTTGGTGCTCTCAAAACGCTGTGTAACCTATGTAGAGTGTTACACTCTCAAGCACTGAATACACAAGTTAGAGCTCCTTTCACAGGAGACACGCAAACAGGTCTTTTTGTGAAATTCCTACTTCAGGTCTCTTTGAAATGTAAGGTTTTCATCGAGAACATGAAGTCCATCATGCTATTGCACTCTGCATCCAATATATATGACTTTTGTAGATGCCCGTCTGAATTTCACTGGAAAAGGCCCTTGCTTTCTGCTTTAAAGAATGCTCTCAACGCATCAGTTGAAAGAGCGTGTTTGGGAAAGAGTGATGCAGTGTGCGTTTTCCTGGATTTTAAGCTGTTTGGGAAACATACTCCTTTTTTTTCCACATTGTGTAAGAAACAACATGAGGCTTGCAAGAGATTGAAACAATGCATCTCAAAACGTATTCAAACAGTGAAAACACACGTTTCTACAAAGACTTTGAAGGAGCAAGCAAAAGCCTAGTGCCTGAGTGTTGTTTCAGAGCAAAACACATGCATTTCCTCCTTCTGGAGTGAGTTTTCAGCCTGGAGTTCATATGCATTTTGTACTGCGCAGAATGTAGCTACCTGTTCAGGGGTTGTGTCATAGAAGCACCTTTCGTGCAGGAGCTGATTGCAACATTCGTTGTTTAGCTAAGTTCTTTAGGGTTGGTTTTGGAAGGTCTTTCAACTTTGGACAAATGCCCCTTCGTACGAAATTTTGTCACAGCGATGTTTCCAAGTGTCCACACAGAGCTTCTCTTTGAACCTGTCCACATGCACATCTCCCATACTGGTGTTCTCGTTACACTACCTGGATTTTGGTTTCCTCTTCTTTCTTTGAAATGACAAGCCTTCTTTCTGCATGCTACACACACCTTGTAGCAGTTTCAGTTTGAAGCATGTTGGTGCCTTCAAAACGCTGTGTAACCTATGTAGAGTGTGTCACTATCCAACACTGAATACACAACTTAGAGCTCGTTTCAGCACACACACGCAAACGCATCCTTTTGTAAGAGTCCTACTTCAGGTCACTTGGAAATGTAAGGGTTTCATCGAGAACATGAACTTAATCATGCTTTTGCGCTCTGCAACCCATAGAAATGACTTTTGTAGATGCCCGTGAAATTCACTGCATAATGCCCTTCCTTTCTGCTTTAAAGAATGTTCTCAACGCATTAGGTGAAAGAGCGTGTTTGGGCAAGAGTGATGCAGTGTGCGTTTCCCTGGATTTCAAGTGATTTGGGGAACATACTCCGTGTTTTTCCACATTGTGTAAGAAACAACATGAGGCTTGCAAGAGATTGAAACAATGCATCTAAAAACGTATTCAAGCAGTGAAAACACACGTTTCTACAAAGACTTTGAAGGAGCAAGCAAAAGCCTAGTTGCTGAGTGTTCTTTCAGAGAGGAACACATGCATTTCCTCCTTCTGGAGTGAGTTTTCAGCCTGGAATTCATATGCATTTTGTACTGTGCAGAATGTAGCTACCTGCTCGGGGGTTGTGTCAGAGGAGCACCTTTCGTGCAGGAGCTTATTGCAACATTCATTGTTTGGCTAAGTTCTTTAGGGTTGGTTTTGGAAGGTCTTTCAACTTTGGCCAAATCCCGCTTCGTACGAAATTTTTTCACAGCGCTGTTTCCAAGAGTCCACACAGAGCTGCTGCTTGAAGCTGTCCACATGCACATCTCCCATACTGGTGTGCTCGTTTCAGTACCTGGATTTTGGTTTCCTCTTCTCTCTTTGAAATGACAAGCCTTCTTCCTGCATGCTACACACACCTTGTAGCAGTTTCAGTCTGAAGCATGTTGGTGCCTTCAAATCGTTGTGTATCCTATATACAGCGTGTCACACTCCAACACTGAATACACAACTTAGAGCTCGTTTCACTACGGACACACAAACACATCCTTTGTAAATGTCCTACTTCAGGTCACTTGGAAATGTAAGGGTTTCATGGAGAAGATGAAGTCAATCATGCTTTTGCACTCTGCAACCAACAGAAATGAACTCTTGTACATGCCCATCTGAATTTACCTACAAAGTGCCCTTCTTTTCCGGTTTGTTGAAAGTTCTCAACACATTAGGAGAAAGAGCGTGTTTGAGCAAGAGTGATGCAGTGTGCCTTTTCCTGGATTTCAAATGATTTGGGAAACATACTCCTTATTTTTTGACATTGAGTAAGATATAACATGAGGCTTGCAAGAGATTGAAACAATGCATCCCAAAACGTATTCCAGGAGTGAAAACACACGTTTCTATAAAGACTTTGAAGGAGCAAGCAAAAGCCTAGTGGCTGAGTGTTCTTTCAGAGAGAAACACACGCATTTCATCCTTCTGGAGTGAGTTTTCAGACAGGAATTCATATGCATTTTGTACTGTGCAGAATGTAGCTACCTGCTCGGGGGTTGTGTCATAGAAGCACCTTTCGTTCAGGAGCTTATGGCAACATTCATAGTTTGGCTAAGTTCCGTAGGGTGGGTTTTGGAAGGTCTTTCAACTTTGCCCAAATCCCGCCCCTAAGAAATTTTTTCAGAGCGCTGTTTCCAAGTGTCCACACAGAGCTGCTGCTTGAAGCTATCCACATGCACATCTCCCATAATGGTGTGCTCGTTTCACTACCTGGATTTTGGTTTCCTCTTCTTTCTTTGAAATGACAAGCCTTCTTCCTGTATGCTACACACACTTTGTAGCAGTTTCAGTTTTAAGCATGTTGGTGCTCTCAAAACGCTGTGTAACCTATGTAGAGTGTTACACTCTCAAGCACTGAATACACAAGTTAGAGCTCCTTTCACAGGAGAGACGCAAACAGGTCTTTTTGTGAAATTCCTACTTCAGGTCTCTTTGAAATGTAAGGTTTTCATCGAGAACATGAAGTCCATCATGCTATTGCACTCTGCATCCAATATATATGACTTTTGTAGATGCCCGTCTGAATTTCACTGGAAAAGGCCCTTGCTTTCTGCTTTAAAGAATGCTCTCAACGCATCAGTTGAAAGAGCGTGTTTGGGAAAGAGTGATGCAGTGTGCGTTTTCCTGGATTTTAAGCTGTTTGGGAAACATACTCCTTTTTTTTCCACATTGTGTAAGAAACAACATGAGGCTTGCAAGAGATTGAAACAATGCATCTCAAAACGTATTCAAACAGTGAAAACACACGTTTCTACAAAGACTTTGAAGGGGCAAGCAAAAGCCTAGTGCCTGAGTGTTGTTTCAGAACAAACCACATGCATTTCCTCCTTCTGGAGTGAGTTTTCAGCCTGGAGTTCATATGCATTTTGTACTGCGCAGAATGTAGCTACCTGTTCAGGGGTTGTGTCATAGAAGCACCTTTCGTGCAGGAGCTGATTGCAACATTCGTTGTTTAGCTAAGTTCTTTAGGGTTGGTTTTGGAAGGTCTTTCAACTTTGGACAAATGCCCCTTCGTACGAAATTTTGTCACAGCGATGTTTCCAAGTGTCCACACAGAGCTTCTCTTTGAACCTGTCCACATGCACATCTCCCATACTGGTGTTCTCGTTACACTACCTGGATTTTGGTTTCTTCTTCTTTCTTTGAAATGACAAGCCTTCTTTCTGCATGCTACACACACCTTCTAGCAGTTTCAGTTTGAAGCATGTTGGTGCCTTCAAAACGCTGTGTAACCTATGTAGAGTGTGTCACTATCCAACACTGAATACACAACTTAGAGCTCGTTTCAGCACACACACGCAAACGCATCCTTTTGTAAGAGTCCTACTTCAGGTCACTTGGAAATGTAAGGGTTTCATCGAGAACATGAACTTAATCATGCTTTTGCGCTCTGCAACCCATAGAAATGACTTTTGTAGATGCCCGTCAAATTCACTGCATAATGCCCTTCCTTTCTGCTTTAAAGAATGTTCTCAACGCATTAGGTGAAAGAGCGTGTTTGGGCAAGAGTGATGCAGTGTGCGTTTCCCTGGATTTCAAGTGATTTGGGGAACATACTCCGTGTTTTTCCACATTGTGTAAGAAACAACATGAGGCTTGCAAGAGATTGAAACAATGCATCTCAAAACGTATTCAAGCAGTGAAAACACACGTTTCTACAAAGACTTTGAAGGAGCAAGCAAAAGCCTAGTTGCTGAGTGTTCTTTCAGAGAGGAACACATGCATTTCCTCCTTCTGGAGTGAGTTTTCAGCCTGGAATTCATATGCATTTTGTACTGTGCAGAATGTAGCTACCTGCTCGGGGGTTGTGTCAGAGGAGCACCTTTCGTGCAGGAGCTTATTGCAACATTCATTGTTTGGCTAAGTTCTTTAGGGTTGGTTTTGGAAGGTCTTTCAACTTTGGCCAAATCCCGCTTCGTACGAAATTTTTTCACAGCGCTGTTTCCAAGAGTCCACACAGAGCTGCTGCTTGAAGCTGTCCACATGTACATCTCCCATACTGGTGTGCTCGTTTCAGTACCTGGATTTTGGTTTCCTCTTCTCTCTTTGAAATGACAAGCCTTCTTCCTGCATGCTACACACACCTTGTAGCAGTTTCAGTCTGAAGCATGTTGGTGCCTTCAAATCGTTGTGTATCCTATATACAGCGTGTCACGCTCCAACACTGAATACACAACTTAGAGCTCGTTTCACTACGGACACACAAACACATCCTTTGTAAATGTCCTACTTCAGGTCACTTGGAAATGTAAGGGTTTCATGGAGAAGATGAAGTCAATCATGCTTTTGCACTCTGCAACCAACAGAAATGAACTCTTGTACATGCCCATCTGAATTTACCTACAAAGTGCCCTTCTTTTCCGGTTTGTTGAAAGTTCTCAACACATTAGGAGAAAGAGCGTGTTTGAGCAAGAGTGATGCAGTGTGCCTTTTCCTGGATTTCAAATGATTTGGGAAACATACTCCTTATTTTTTCACATTGAGTAAGATATAACATGAGGCTTGCAAGAGATTGAAACAATGCATCCCAAAACGTATTCCAGGAGTGAAAACACACGTTTCTATAAAGACTTTGAAGGAGCAAGCAAAAGCCTAGTGGCTGAGTGTTCTTTCAGAGAGAAACACACGCATTTCATCCTTCTGGAGTGAGTTTTCAGACAGGAATTCATATGCATTTTGTACTGTGCAGAATGTAGCTACCTGCTCGGGGGTTGTGTCATAGAAGCACCTTTCGTTCAGGAGCTTATGGCAACATTCATAGTTTGGCTAAGTTCCGTAGGGTGGGTTTTGGAAGGTCTTTCAACTTTGCCCAAATCCCGCCCCTAAGAAATTTTTTCAGAGCGCTGTTTCCAAGTGTCCACACAGAGCTGCTGCTTGAAGCTATCCACATGCACATCTCCCATAATGGTGTGCTCGTTTCACTACCTGGATTTTGGTTTCCTCTTCTTTCTTTGAAATGACAAGCCTTCTTCCTGTATGCTACACACACTTTGTAGCAGTTTCAGTTTTAAGCATGTTGGTGCTCTCAAAACGCTGTGTAACTTATGTAGAGTGTTACACTCTCAAGCACTGAATACACAAGTTAGAGCTCCTTTCACAGGAGAGACGCAAACACGTCTTTTTGTGAAATTCCTACTTCAGGTCTCTTTGAAATGTAAGGTTTTCATCGAGAACATGAAGTCCATCATGCTATTGCACTCTGCATCCAATATATATGACTTTTGTAGATGCCCGTCTGAATTTCACTGGAAAAGGCCCTTCCTTTCTGCTTTAAAGAATGCTCTCAACGCATCAGTTGAAAGAGCGTGTTTGGGAAAGAGTGATGCAGTGTGCGTTTTCCTGGATTTTAAGCTGTTTGGGAAACATACTCCTTTTTTTTCCACATTGTGTAAGAAACAACATGAGGCTTGCAAGAGATTGAAACAATGCATCTCAAAACGTATTCAAACAGTGAAAACACACGTTTCTACAAAGACTTTGAAGGGGCAAGCAAAAGCCTAGTGCCTGAGTGTTGTTTCAGAGCAAAACACATGCATTTCCTCCTTCTGGAGTGAGTTTTCAGCCTGGAGTTCATATGCATTTTGTACTGCGCAGAATGTAGCTACCTGTTCAGGGGTTGTGTCATAGAAGCACCTTTCGTGCAGGAGCTGATTGCAACATTCGTTGTTTAGCTAAGTTCTTTAGGGTTGGTTTTGGAAGGTCTTTCAACTTTGGACAAATGCCCCTTCGTACGAAATTTTGTCACAGCGATGTTTCCAAGTGTCCACACAGAGCTTCTCTTTGAACCTGTCCACATGCACATCTCCCATACTGGTGTTCTCGTTACACTACCTGGATTTTGGTTTCCTCTTCTTTCTTTGAAATGACAAGCCTGCTTTCTGCATGCTACACACACCTTGTAACAGTTTCAGTTTGAAGCATGTTGGTGCCTTCAAAACGCTGTGTAACCTATGTAGAGTGTGTCACTATCCAACACTGAATACACAACTTAGAGCTCCTTTCAGCACACACACGCAAACGCATCCTTTTGTAAGAGTCCTACTTCAGGTCACTTGGAAATGTAAGGGTTTCATCGAGAACATGAACTTAATCATGCTTTTGCGCTCTGCAAACCATAGAAATGACTTTTGTAGATGCCCGTCAAATTCACTGCATAATGCCCTTCCTTTCTGCTTTAAAGAATGTTCTCAACGCATTAGGTGAAAGAGCGTGTTTGGGCAAGAGTGATGCAGTGTGCGTTTCCCTGGATTTCAAGTGATTTGGGGAACATACTCCGTGTTTTTCCACATTGTGTAAGAAACAACATGAGGCTTGCAAGAGATTGAAACAATGCATCTCAAAACGTATTCAAGCAGTGAAAACACACGTTTCTACAAAGACTTTGAAGGAGCAAGCAAAAGCCTAGTTGCTGAGTGTTCTTTCAGAGAGAAACACATGCATTTCCTCCTTCTGGAGTGAGTTTTCAGCCTGGAATTCATATGCATTTTGTACTGTGCAGAATGTAGCTACCTGCTCGGGGGTTGTGTCAGAGGAGCACCTTTCGTGCAGGAGCTTATTGCAACATTCATTGTTTGGCTAAGTTCTTTAGGGTTGGTTTTGGAAGGTCTTTCAACTTTGGCCAAATCCCGCTTCGTACGAAATTTTGTCACAGCGCTGTTTCCAAGAGTAGACACAGAGCTGCTGCTTGAAGCTGTCCACATGCACATCTCCCATACTGGTGTGCTTGTTTCAGTACCTGGATTTTGGTTTCCTCTTCTCTCTTTGAAATGACAAGCCTTCTTCCTGCATGCTACACACACCTTGTAGCAGTTTCAGTCTGAAGCATGTTGGTGCCTCAAATCGTTGTGTATCCTATATACAGCGTGTCACACTCCAACACTGAATACACAAATTAGAGCTCGTTTCACTACGGACACACAAACACATCCTTTGTAAATGTCCTACTTCAGGTCACTTGGAAATGTAAGGGTTTCATGGAGAAGATGAAGTCAATCATGCTTTTGCACTCTGCAACCAATAGAAATGAACTCTTGTACATGCCCATCTGAATTTACCTACAAAGTGCCCTTCTTTTCCGGTTTGTTGAAAGTTCCCAACACATTAGGAGAAAGAGCGTGTTTGAGCAAGAGTGATGCAGTGTGCCTTTTCCTGGATTTCAAATGATTTGGGAAACATACTCCTTATTTTTTGACATTGAGTAAGATATAACATGAGGCTTGCAAGAGATTGAAACAATGCATCCCAAAACGTATTCCAGGAGTGAAAACACACGTTTCTATAAAGACTTTGAAGGAGCAAGCAAAAGCCTAGTGGCTGAGTGTTCTTTCAGAGAGAAACACACGCATTTCATCCTTCTGGAGTGAGTTTTCAGACAGGAATTCATATGCATTTTGTACTGTGCAGAATGTAGCTACCTGCTCGGGGGTTGTGTCATAGAAGCACCTTTCGTTCAGGAGCTTATGGCAACATTCATAGTTTGGCTAAGTTCCGTAGGGTGGGTTTTGGAAGGTCTTTCAACTTTGCCCAAATCCCGCCCCTAAGAAATTTTTTCAGAGCGCTGTTTCCAAGTGTCCACACAGAGCTGCTGCTTGAAGCTATCCACATGCACATCTCCCATAATGGTGTGCTCGTTTCACTACCTGGATTTTGGTTTCCTCTTCTTTCTTTGAAATGAGAAGCCTTCTTCCTGTATGCTACACACACTTTGTAGCAGTTTCAGTTTTAAGCATGTTGGTGCTCTCAAAACGCTGTGTAACCTATGTAGAGTGTTACACTCTCAAGCACTGAATACACAAGTTAGAGCTCCTTTCACAGGAGAGACGCAAACACGTCTTTTTGTGAAATTCCTACTTCAGGTCTCTTTGAAATGTAAGGTTTTCATCGAGAACATGAAGTCCATCATGCTATTGCACTCTGCATCCAATATATATGACTTTTGTAGATGCCCGTCTGAATTTCACTGGAAAAGGCCCTTCCTTTCTGCTTTAAAGAATGCTCTCAACGCATCAGTTGAAAGAGCGTGTTTGGGAAAGAGTGATGCAGTGTGCGTTTTCCTGGATTTTAAGCTGTTTGGGAAACATACTCCTTTTTTTTCCACATTGTGTAAGAAACAACATGAGGCTTGCAAGAGATTGAAACAATGCATCTCAAAACGTATTCAAACAGTGAAAACACACGTTTCTACAAAGACTTTGAAGGGGCAAGCAAAAGCCTAGTGCCTGAGTGTTGTTTCAGAGCAAAACACATGCATTTCCTCCTTCTGGAGTGAGTTTTCAGCCTGGAGTTCATATGCATTTTGTACTGTGCATAATGTAGCTACCTGCTCGGGGCTTGTGTCAGAGGAGCACCTTTCGTGCAGGAGCTTATTGCAACATTCACTGTTTGGCTAAGTTCTTTAGGGTTGGTTTTGGAAGGTCTTTCAACTTTGGCCAAATCCCGCTTCGTACAAAATTTTTTCACAGCGCTGTTTCCAAGAGTCCACACAGAGCTGCTGCTTGAAGCTGTCCACATGCACATCTCCCATTCTGGTTTGCTTGTTTCAGTACCTGGATTTTGGTTTCCTCTTCTCTCTTTGAAATGACAAGCCTTCTTCCTGCATGCTACACACACCTTGTAGCAGTTTCAGTCTGAAGCATGTTGGTGCCTTCAAATCGTTGTGTATCCTATATACAGCGTGTCACGCTCCAACACTGAATACACAACTTAGAGCTCGTTTCACTACGGACACACAAACACATCCTTTGTAAATGTCCTACTTCAGGTCACTTGGAAATGTAAGGGTTTCTTGGAGAAGATGAAGTCAATCATGCTTTTGCACTCTGCAACCAATAGAAATGAACTCTTGTACATGCCCATCTGAATTTACCTACAAAGTGCCCTTCTTTTCCGGTTTGTTGAAAGTTCTCAACACATTAGGAGAAAGAGCGTGTTTGAGCAAGAGTGATGCAGTGTGCCTTTTCCTGGATTTCAAATGATTTGGGAAACATACTCCTTATTTTTTGACATTGAGTAAGATATAACATGAGGCTTGCAAGAGATTGAAACAATGCATCCCAAAACGTATTCCAGGAGTGAAAACACACGTTTCTATAAAGACTTTGAAGGAGCAAGCAAAAGCCTAGTGGCTGAGTGTTCTTTCAGAGAGAAACACACGCATTTCATCCTTCTGGAGTGAGTTTTCAGACAGGAATTCATATGCATTTTGTACTGTGCAGAATGTAGCTACCTGCTCGGGGGTTGTGTCATAGAAGCACCTTTCGTTCAGGAGCTTATGGCAACATTCATAGTTTGGCTAAGTTCCGTAGGGTGGGTTTTGGAAGGTCTTTCAACTTTGCCCAAATCCCGCCCCTAAGAAATTTTTTCAGAGCGCTGTTTCCAAGTGTCCACACAGAGCTGCTGCTTGAAGCTATCCACATGCACATCTCCCATAATGGTGTGCTCGTTTCACTACCTGGATTTTGGTTTCCTCTTCTTTCTTTGAAATGACAAGCCTTCTTTCTGTATGCTACACACACTTTGTAGCAGTTTCAGTTTTAAGCATGTTGGTGCTCTCAAAACGCTGTGTAACCTATGTAGAGTGTTACACTCTCAAGCACTGAATACACAAGTTAGAGCACCTTTCACAGGAGAGACGCAAACACGTCTTTTTGTGAAATTCCTACTTCAGGTCTCTTTGAAATGTAAGGTTTTCATCGAGAACATGAAGTCCATCATGCTATTGCACTCTGCATCCAATATATATGACTTTTGTAGATGCCCGTCTGAATTTCACTGGAAAAGGCCCTTCCTTTCTGCTTTAAAGAATGCTCTCAATGCATCAGTTGAAAGAGCGTGTTTGGGAAAGAGTGATGCAGTGTGCGTATTCCTGGAGTTTAAGCTGTTTGGGAAACATACTCCTTTTTTTTCCACATTGTGTAAGAAACAACATGAGGCTTGCAAGAGATTGAAACAATGCATCTCAAAACGTATTCAAACAGTGAAAACACACGTTTCTACAAAGACTTTGAAGGGGCAAGCAAAAGCCTAGTGCCTGAGTGTTGTTTCAGAGCAAAACACATGCATTTCCTCCTTCTGGAGTGAGTTTTCAGCCTGGAGTTCATATGCATTTTGTACTGCGCAGAATGTAGCTACCTGTTCAGGGGTTGTGTCATAGAAGCACCTTTCCTGCAGGAGCTGATTGCAACATTCGTTGTTTAGCTAAGTTCTTTAGGGTTGGTTTTGGAAGGTCTTTCAACTTTGGACAAATGCCCCTTCGTACGAAATTTTGTCACAACGATGTTTCCAAGTGTCCACACAGAGCTTCTCTTTGAAGCTGTCCACATGCACATCTCCCATACTGGTGTTCTCGTTACACTACCTGGATTTTGGTTTCCTCTTCTTTCTTTGAAATGACAAGCCTTCTTTCTGCATGCTACACACACCTTGTAGCAGTTTCAGTTTGAAGCATGTTGGTGCCTTCAAAACGCTGTGTAACCTATGTAGAGTGTGTCACTATCCAACACTGAATACACAACTTAGAGCTCGTTTCAGCACACACACGCAAACGCATCCTTTTGTAAGAGTCCTACTTCAGGTCACTTGGAAATGTAAGGGTTTCATCGAGAACATGAACTTAATCATGCTTTTGCGCTCTGCAACCCATAGAAATGACTTTTGTAGATGCCCGTCAAATTCACTGCATAATGCCCTTCCTTTCTGCTTTAAAGAATGTTCTCTACGCATTAGGTGAAAGAGCGTGTTTGGGCAAGAGTGATGCAGTGTGCGTTTCCCTGGATTTCAAGTGATTTGGGGAACATACTCCGTGTTTTTCCACATTGTGTAAGAAACAACATGAGGCTTGCAAGAGATTGAAACAATGCATCTCAAAACGTATTCAAGCAGTGAAAACACACGTTTCTACAAAGACTTTGAAGGAGCAAGCAAAAGCCTAGTTGCTGAGTGTTCTTTCAGAGAGAAACACATGCATTTCCTCCTTCTGGAGTGAGTTTTCAGCCTGGAATTCATATGCATTTTGTACTGTGCAGAATGTAGCTACCTGCTCGGGGGTTGTGTCAGAGGAGCACCTTTCGTGCAGGAGCTTATTGCAACATTCATTGTTTGGCTAAGTTCTTTAGGGTTGGTTTTGGAAGGTCTTTCAACTTTGGCCAAATCCCGCTTCGTACGAAATTTTTTCACAGCGCTGTTTCCAAGAGTCCACACAGAGCTGCTGCTTGAAGCTGTCCACATGCACATCTCCCATACTGGTGTGCTCGTTTCAGTACCTGGATTTTGGTTTCCTCTTCTCTCTTTGAAATGACAAGCCTTCTTCCTGCATGCTACACACACCTTGTAGCAGTTTCAGTCTGAAGCATGTTGGTGCCTTCAAATCGTTGTGTATCCTATATACAGCGTGTCACACTCCAACACTGAATACACAACTTAGAGCTCGTTTCACTACGGACACACAAACACATCCTTTGTAAATGTCCTACTTCAGGTCACTTGGAAATGTAAGGGTTTCATGGAGAAGATGAAGTCAATCATGCTTTTGCACTCTGCAACCAATAGAAATGAACTCTTGTACATGCCCATCTGAATTTACCTACAAAGTGCCCTTCCTTTCCGGTTTGTTGAAAGTTCTCAACACATTAGGAGAAAGAGCGTGTTTGAGCAAGAGTGATGCAGTGTGCCTTTTCCTGGATTTCAAATGATTTGGGAAACATACTCCTTATTTTTTCACATTGAGTAAGATATAACATGAGGCTTGCAAGAGATTGAAACAATGCATCCCAAAACGTATTCCAGGAGTGAAAACACACGTTTCTATAAAGACTTTGAAGGAGCAAGCAAAAGCCTAGTGGCTGAGTGTTCTTTCAGAGAGAAACACACGCATTTCATCCTTCTGGAGTGAGTTTTCAGACAGGAATTCATATGCATTTTGTACTGTGCAGAATGTAGCTACCTGCTCGGGGGTTGTGTCATAGAAGCACCTTTCGTTCAGGAGCTTATTGCAACATTCATAGTTTGGCTAAGTTCCGTAGGGTGGGTTTTGGAAGGTCTTTCAACTTTGCCCAAATCCCGCCCCTAAGAAATTTTTTCAGAGCGCTGTTTCCAAGTGTCCACACAGAGCTGCTGCTTGAAGCTATCCACATGCACATCTCCCATAATGGTGTGCTCGTTTCACTACCTGGATTTTGGTTTCCTCTTCTTTCTTTGAAATGACAAGCCTTCTTTCTGTATGCTACACACACTTTGTAGCAGTTTCAGTTTTAAGCATGTTGGTGCTCTCAAAACGCTGTGTAACCTATGTAGAGTGTTACACTCTCAAGCACTGAATACACAAGTTAGAGCTCCTCTCACAGGAGAGACGCAAACACGTCTTTTTGTGAAATTCCTACTTCAGGTCTCTTTGAAATGTAAGGTTTTCATCGAGAACATGAAGTCCATCATGCTATTGCACTCTGCATCCAATATATATGACTTTTGTAGATGCCCGTCTGAATTTCACTGGAAAAGGCCCTTCCTTTCTGCTTTAAAGAATGCTCTCAACGCATCAGTTGAAAGAGCGTGTTTGGGAAAGAGTGATGCAGTGTGCGTTTTCCTGGATTTTAAGCTGTTTGGGAAACATACTCCCTTTTTTTCCACATTGTGTAAGAAACAACATGAGGCTTGCAAGAGATTGAAACAATGCATCTCAAAACGTATTCAAACAGTGAAAACACACGTTTCTACAAAGACTTTGAAGGGGCAAGCAAAAGCCTAGTGCCTGAGTGTTGTTTCAGAGCAAAACACATGCATTTCCTCCTTCCGGAGTGAGTTTTCAGCCTGGAGTTCATATGCATTTTGTACTGCGCAGAATGTAGCTACCTGTTCAGGGGTTGTGTCATAGAAGCACCTTTCGTGCAGGAGCTGATTGCAACATTCGTTGTTTAGCTAAGTTCTTTAAGGTTGGTTTTGGAAGGTCTTTCAACTTTGGACAAATGCCCCTTCGTACGAAATTTTGTCACAGCGATGTTTCCAAGTGTCCACACAGAGCTTCTCTTTGAACCTGTCCACATGCACATCTCCCATACTGGTGTTCTCGTTACACTACCTGGATTTTGGTTTCCTCTTCTTTCTTTGAAATGACAAGCCTTCTTTCTGCATGCTACACACACCTTGTAGCAGTTTCAGTTTGAAGCATGTTGGTGCCTTCAAAATGCTGTGTAACCTATGTAGAGTGTGTCACTATCCAACACTGAATACACAACTTAGAGCTCCTTTCAGCACACACATACAAACGCATCCTTTTGTAAGAGTCCTACTTCAGGTCACTTGGAAATGTAAGGGTTTCATCGAGAACATGAAATTAATCATGCTTTTGCGCTCTGCAACCCATAGAAAAGACTTTTGTAGATGCCCGTCAAATTCACTGCATAATGCCCTTCATTTCTGCTTTAAAGAAAGTTCTCAACGCATTAGTTGAAAGAGCGTGTTTGGGCAAGAGTGATGCAGTGTGCGTTTCCCTGGATTTCAAGTGATTTGGGGAACATACTGCGTGTTTTTCCACATTGTGTAAGAAACAACATGAGGCTTGCAAGAGATTGAAACAATGCATCTCAAAACGTATTCAAGCAGTGAAAACACACGTTTCTACAAAGACTTTGAAGGAGCAAGCAAAAGCCTAGTTGCTGAGTGTTCTTTCAGAGAGAAACACATGCATTTCCTCCTTCTGGAGTGAGTTTTCAGCCTGGAATTCATATGCATTTTGTACTGTGCATAATGTAGCTACCTGCTCGGGGCTTGTGTCAGAGGAGCACCTTTCGTGCAGGAGCTTATTGCAACATTCATTGTTTGGCTAAGTTCTTTAGGGTTGGTTTTGGAAGGTCTTTCAACTTTGGCCAAATCCCGCTTCGTACAAAATTTTTTCACAGCGCTGTTTCCAAGAGTCCACACAGAGCTGCTGCTTGAAGCTGTCCACATGCACACCTCCCATTCTGGTGTGCTTGTTTCAGTACCTGGATTTTGGTTTCCTCTTCTCTCTTTGAAATGACAAGCCTTCTTCCTGCATGCTACACACACCTTGTAGCAGTTTCAGTCTGAAGCATGTTGGTGCCTTCAAATCGTTGTGTATCCTATATACAGCGTGTCACACTCCAACACTGAATACACAACTTAGAGCTCGTTTCACTACGGACACACAAACACATCCTTTGTAAATGTCCTACTTCAGGTCACTTGGAAATGTAAGGGTTTCTTGGAGAAGATGAAGTCAATCATGCTTTTGAACTCTGCAACCAATAGAAATGAACTCTTGTACATGCCCATCTGAATTTACCTACAAAGTGCCCTTCTTTTCCGGTTTGTTGAAAGTTCTCAACACATTAGGAGAAAGAGCGTGTTTGAGCAAGAGTGATGCAGTGTGCCTTTTCCTGGATTTCAAATGATTTGGGAAACATACTCCTTATTTTTTCACATTGAGTAAGATATAACATGAGGCTTGCAAGAGATTGAAACAATGCATCCCAAAACGTATTCCAGGAGTGAAAACACACGTTTCTATAAAGACTTTGAAGGAGCAAGCAAAAGCCTAGTGGCTGAGTGTTCTTTCAGAGAGAAACACACGCATTTCATCCTTCTGGAGTGAGTTTTCAGACAGGAATTCATATGCATTTTGTACTGTGCAGAATGTAGCTACCTGCTCGGGGGTTGTGTCATAGAAGCACCTTTCGTTCAGGAGCTTATGGCAACATTCATAGTTTGGCTAAGTTCCGTAGGGTGGGTTTTGGAAGGTCTTTCAACTTTGCCCAAATCCCGCCCCTAAGAAATTTTTTCAGAGCGCTGTTTCCAAGTGTCCACACAGAGCTGCTGCTTGAAGCTATCCACATGCACATCTCCCATAATGGTGTGCTCGTTTCACTACCTGGATTTTGGTTTCCTCTTCTTTCTTTGAAATGACAAGCCTTCTTTCTGTATGCTACACACACTTTGTAGCAGTTTCAGTTTTAAGCATGTTGGTGCTCTCAAAACGCTGTGTAACCTATGTAGAGTGTTACACTCTCAAGCACTGAATACACAAGTTAGAGCACCTTTCACAGGAGAGACGCAAACACGTCTTTTTGTGAAATTCCTACTTCAGGTCTCTTTGAAATGTAAGGTTTTCATCGAGAACATGAAGTCCATCATGCTATTGCACTCTGCATCCAATATATATGACTTTTGTAGATGCCCGTCTGAATTTCACTGGAAAAGGCCCTTCCTTTCTGCTTTAAAGAATGCTCTCAATGCATCAGTTGAAAGAGCGTGTTTGGGAAAGAGTGATGCAGTGTGCGTATTCCTGGAGTTTAAGCTGTTTGGGAAACATACTCCTTTTTTTTCCACATTGTGTAAGAAACAACATGAGGCTTGCAAGAGATTGAAACAATGCATCTCAAAACGTATTCAAACAGTGAAAACACACGTTTCTACAAAGACTTTGAAGGGGCAAGCAAAAGCCTAGTGCCTGAGTGTTGTTTCAGAGCAAAACACATGCATTTCCTCCTTCTGGAGTGAGTTTTCAGCCTGGAGTTCATATGCATTTTGTACTGCGCAGAATGTAGCTACCTGTTCAGGGGTTGTGTCATAGAAGCACCTTTCCTGCAGGAGCTGATTGCAACATTCGTTGTTTAGCTAAGTTCTTTAGGGTTGGTTTTGGAAGGTCTTTCAACTTTGGACAAATGCCCCTTCGTACGAAATTTTGTCACAACGATGTTTCCAAGTGTCCACACAGAGCTTCTCTTTGAAGCTGTCCACATGCACATCTCCCATACTGGTGTTCTCGTTACACTACCTGGATTTTGGTTTCCTCTTCTTTCTTTGAAATGACAAGCCTTCTTTCTGCATGCTACACACACCTTGTAGCAGTTTCAGTTTGAAGCATGTTGGTGCCTTCAAAACGCTGTGTAACCTATGTAGAGTGTGTCACTATCCAACACTGAATACACAACTTAGAGCTCGTTTCAGCACACACACGCAAACGCATCCTTTTGTAAGAGTCCTACTTCAGGTCACTTGGAAATGTAAGGGTTTCATCGAGAACATGAACTTAATCATGCTTTTGCGCTCTGCAACCCATAGAAATGACTTTTGTAGATGCCCGTCAAATTCACTGCATAATGCCCTTCCTTTCTGCTTTAAAGAATGTTCTCTACGCATTAGGTGAAAGAGCGTGTTTGGGCAAGAGTGATGCAGTGTGCGTTTCCCTGGATTTCAAGTGATTTGGGGAACATACTCCGTGTTTTTCCACATTGTGTAAGAAACAACATGAGGCTTGCAAGAGATTGAAACAATGCATCTCAAAACGTATTCAAGCAGTGAAAACACACGTTTCTACAAAGACTTTGAAGGAGCAAGCAAAAGCCTAGTTGCTGAGTGTTCTTTCAGAGAGAAACACATGCATTTCCTCCTTCTGGAGTGAGTTTTCAGCCTGGAATTCATATGCATTTTGTACTGTGCAGAATGTAGCTACCTGCTCGGGGGTTGTGTCAGAGGAGCACCTTTTGTGCAGGAGCTTATTGCAACATTCATTGTTTGGCTAAGTTCTTTAGGGTTGGTTTTGGAAGGTCTTTCAACTTTGGCCAAATCCCGCTTCGTACGAAATTTTTTCACAGCGCTGTTTCCAAGAGTCCACACAGAGCTGCTGCTTGAAGCTGTCCACATGCACATCTCCCATACTGGTGTGCTCGTTTCAGTACCTGGATTTTGGTTTCCTCTTCTCTCTTTGAAATGACAAGCCTTCTTCCTGCATGCTACACACACCTTGTAGCAGTTTCAGTCTGAAGCATGTTGGTGCCTTCAAATCGTTGTGTATCCTATATACAGCGTGTCACACTCCAACACTGAATACACAACTTAGAGCTCGTTTCACTACGGACACACAAACACATCCTTTGTAAATGTCCTACTTCAGGTCACTTGGAAATGTAAGGGTTTCATGGAGAAGATGAAGTCAATCATGCTTTTGCACTCTGCAACCAATAGAAATGAACTCTTGTACATGCCCATCTGAATTTACCTACAAAGTGCCCTTCCTTTCCGGTTTGTTGAAAGTTCTCAACACATTAGGAGAAAGAGCGTGTTTGAGCAAGAGTGATGCAGTGTGCCTTTTCCTGGATTTCAAATGATTTGGGAAACATACTCCTTATTTTTTCACATTGAGTAAGATATAACATGAGGCTTGCAAGAGATTGAAACAATGCATCCCAAAACGTATTCCAGGAGTGAAAACACACGTTTCTATAAAGACTTTGAAGGAGCAAGCAAAAGCCTAGTGGCTGAGTGTTCTTTCAGAGAGAAACACACGCATTTCATCCTTCTGGAGTGAGTTTTCAGACAGGAATTCATATGCATTTTGTACTGTGCAGAATGTAGCTACCTGCTCGGGGGTTGTGTCATAGAAGCACCTTTCGTTCAGGAGCTTATTGCAACATTCATAGTTTGGCTAAGTTCCGTAGGGTGGGTTTTGGAAGGTCTTTCAACTTTGCCCAAATCCCGCCCCTAAGAAATTTTTTCAGAGCGCTGTTTCCAAGTGTCCACACAGAGCTGCTGCTTGAAGCTATCCACATGCACATCTCCCATAATGGTGTGCTCGTTTCACTACCTGGATTTTGGTTTCCTCTTCTTTCTTTGAAATGACAAGCCTTCTTTCTGTATGCTACACACACTTTGTAGCAGTTTCAGTTTTAAGCATGTTGGTGCTCTCAAAACGCTGTGTAACCTATGTAGAGTGTTACACTCTCAAGCACTGAATACACAAGTTAGAGCTCCTCTCACAGGAGAGACGCAAACACGTCTTTTTGTGAAATTCCTACTTCAGGTCTCTTTGAAATGTAAGGTTTTCATCGAGAACATGAAGTCCATCATGCTATTGCACTCTGCATCCAATATATATGACTTTTGTAGATGCCCGTCTGAATTTCACTGGAAAAGGCCCTTCCTTTCTGCTTTAAAGAATGCTCTCAACGCATCAGTTGAAAGAGCGTGTTTGGGAAAGAGTGATGCAGTGTGCGTTTTCCTGGATTTTAAGCTGTTTGGGAAACATACTCCCTTTTTTTCCACATTGTGTAAGAAACAACATGAGGCTTGCAAGAGATTGAAACAATGCATCTCAAAACGTATTCAAACAGTGAAAACACACGTTTCTACAAAGACTTTGAAGGGGCAAGCAAAAGCCTAGTGCCTGAGTGTTGTTTCAGAGCAAAACACATGCATTTCCTCCTTCCGGAGTGAGTTTTCAGCCTGGAGTTCATATGCATTTTGTACTGCGCAGAATGTAGCTACCTGTTCAGGGGTTGTGTCATAGAAGCACCTTTCGTGCAGGAGCTGATTGCAACATTCGTTGTTTAGCTAAGTTCTTTAAGGTTGGTTTTGGAAGGTCTTTCAACTTTGGACAAATGCCCCTTCGTACGAAATTTTGTCACAGCGATGTTTCCAAGTGTCCACACAGAGCTTCTCTTTGAACCTGTCCACATGCACATCTCCCATACTGGTGTTCTCGTTACACTACCTGGATTTTGGTTTCCTCTTCTTTCTTTGAAATGACAAGCCTTCTTTCTGCATGCTACACACACCTTGTAGCAGTTTCAGTTTGAAGCATGTTGGTGCCTTCAAAATGCTGTGTAACCTATGTAGAGTGTGTCACTATCCAACACTGAATACACAACTTAGAGCTCCTTTCAGCACACACATACAAACGCATCCTTTTGTAAGAGTCCTACTTCAGGTCACTTGGAAATGTAAGGGTTTCATCGAGAACATGAAATTAATCATGCTTTTGCGCTCTGCAACCCATAGAAAAGACTTTTGTAGATGCCCGTCAAATTCACTGCATAATGCCCTTCATTTCTGCTTTAAAGAAAGTTCTCAACGCATTAGTTGAAAGAGCGTGTTTGGGCAAGAGTGATGCAGTGTGCGTTTCCCTGGATTTCAAGTGATTTGGGGAACATACTGCGTGTTTTTCCACATTGTGTAAGAAACAACATGAGGCTTGCAAGAGATTGAAACAATGCATCTCAAAACGTATTCAAGCAGTGAAAACACACGTTTCTACAAAGACTTTGAAGGAGCAAGCAAAAGCCTAGTTGCTGAGTGTTCTTTCAGAGAGAAACACATGCATTTCCTCCTTCTGGAGTGAGTTTTCAGCCTGGAATTCATATGCATTTTGTACTGTGCATAATGTAGCTACCTGCTCGGGGCTTGTGTCAGAGGAGCACCTTTCGTGCAGGAGCTTATTGCAACATTCATTGTTTGGCTAAGTTCTTTAGGGTTGGTTTTGGAAGGTCTTTCAACTTTGGCCAAATCCCGCTTCGTACAAAATTTTTTCACAGCGCTGTTTCCAAGAGTCCACACAGAGCTGCTGCTTGAAGCTGTCCACATGCACACCTCCCATTCTGGTGTGCTTGTTTCAGTACCTGGATTTTGGTTTCCTCTTCTCTCTTTGAAATGACAAGCCTTCTTCCTGCATGCTACACACACCTTGTAGCAGTTTCAGTCTGAAGCATGTTGGTGCCTTCAAATCGTTGTGTATCCTATATACAGCGTGTCACACTCCAACACTGAATACACAACTTAGAGCTCGTTTCACTACGGACACACAAACACATCCTTTGTAAATGTCCTACTTCAGGTCACTTGGAAATGTAAGGGTTTCTTGGAGAAGATGAAGTCAATCATGCTTTTGCACTCTGCAACCAATAGAAATGAACTCTTGTACATGCCCATCTGAATTTACCTACAAAGTGCCCTTCTTTTCCGGTTTGTTGAAAGTTCTCAACACATTAGGAGAAAGAGCGTGTTTGAGCAAGAGTGATGCAGTGTGCCTTTTCCTGGATTTCAAATGATTTGGGAAACATACTCCTTATTTTTTCACATTGAGTAAGATATAACATGAGGCTTGCAAGAGATTGAAACAATGCATCCCAAAACGTATTCCAGGAGTGAAAACACACGTTTCTATAAAGACTTTGAAGGAGCAAGCAAAAGCCTAGTGGCTGAGTGTTCTTTCAGAGAGAAACACACGCATTTCATCCTTCTGGAGTGAGTTTTCAGACAGGAATTCATATGCATTTTGTACTGTGCAGAATGTAGCTACCTGCTCGGGGGTTGTGTCATAGAAGCACCTTTCGTTCAGGAGCTTATGGCAACATTCATAGTTTGGCTAAGTTCCGTAGGGTGGGTTTTGGAAGGTCTTTCAACTTTGCCCAAATCCCGCCCCTAAGAAATTTTTTCAGAGCGCTGTTTCCAAGTGTCCACACAGAGCTGCTGCTTGAAGCTATCCACATGCACATCTCCCATAATGGTGTGCTCGTTTCACTACCTGGATTTTGGTTTCCTCTTCTTTCTTTGAAATGACAAGCCTTCTTTCTGTATGCTACACACACTTTGTAGCAGTTTCAGTTTTAAGCATGTTGGTGCTCTCAAAACGCTGTGTAACCTATGTAGAGTGTTACACTCTCAAGCACTGAATACACAAGTTAGAGCACCTTTCACAGGAGAGACGCAAACACGTCTTTTTGTGAAATTCCTACTTCAGGTCTCTTTGAAATGTAAGGTTTTCATCGAGAACATGAAGTCCATCATGCTATTGCACTCTGCATCCAATATATATGACTTTTGTAGATGCCCGTCTGAATTTCACTGGAAAAGGCCCTTCCTTTCTGCTTTAAAGAATGCTCTCAATGCATCAGTTGAAAGAGCGTGTTTGGGAAAGAGTGATGCAGTGTGCGTTTTCCTGGAGTTTAAGCTGTTTGGGAAACATACTCCTTTTTTTTCCACATTGTGTAAGAAACAACATGAGGCTTGCAAGAGATTGAAACAATGCATCTCAAAACGTATTCAAACAGTGAAAACACACGTTTCTACAAAGACTTTGAAGGGGCAAGCAAAAGCCTAGTGCCTGAGTGTTGTTTCAGAGCAAAACACATGCATTTCCTCCTTCTGGAGTGAGTTTTCAGCCTGGAGTTCATATGCATTTTGTACTGCGCAGAATGTAGCTACCTGTTCAGGGGTTGTGTCATAGAAGCACCTTTCCTGCAGGAGCTGATTGCAACATTCGTTGTTTAGCTAAGTTCTTTAGGGTTGGTTTTGAAAGGTCTTTCAACTTTGGACAAATGCCACTTCGTACGAAATTTTGTCACAGCGATGTTTCCAAGTGTCCACACAGAGCTTCTCTTTGAAGCTGTCCACATGCACATCTCCCATACTGGTGTTCTCGTTACACTACCTGGATTTTGGTTTCCTCTTCTTTCTTTGAAATGACAAGCCTTCTTTCTGCATGCTACACACACCTTGTAGCAGTTTCAGTTTGAAGCATGTTGGTGCCTTCAAAACGCTGTGTAACCTATGTAGAGTGTGTCACTATCCAACACTGAATACACAACTTAGAGCTCCTTTCAGCACACACACGCAAACGCATCCTTTTGTAAGAGTCCTACTTCAGGTCACTTGG
Source organism: Miniopterus schreibersii (assembly GCF_964146895.1). Lineage (NCBI taxonomy): Eukaryota > Metazoa > Chordata > Mammalia > Chiroptera > Miniopteridae > Miniopterus > Miniopterus schreibersii. The sequence continues at coordinate 57,354 of NW_027669769.1, read as the reverse complement.
AAATGTAAGGGTTTCATCGAGAACATGAACTTAATCATGCTTTTGCGCTCTGCAACCCATAGAAATGACTTTTGTAGATGCCCGTCAAATTCACTGCATAATACCCTTCCTTTCTGCTTTAAAGAAAGTTCTCAACGCATTAGGTGAAAGAGCGTGTTTGGGCAAGAGTGATGCAGTGTGCGTTTCCCTGGATTTCAAGTGATTTGGGGAACATACTGCGTGTTTTTCCACATTGTGTAAGAAACAACATGAGGCTTGCAAGAGATTGAAACAATGCATCTCAAAACGTATTCAAGCAGTGAAAACACACGTTTCTACAAAGACTTTGAAGGAGCAAGCAAAAGCCTAGTTGCTGAGTGTTCTTTCAGAGAGAAACACATGCATTTCCTCCTTCTGGAGTGAGTTTTCAGCCTGGAATTCATATGCATTTTGTACTGTGCAGAATGTAGCTACCTGCTCGGGGGTTGTGTCAGAGGAGCACCTTTCGTGCAGGAGCTTATTGCAACATTCATTGTTTGGCTAAGTTCTTTAGGGTTGGTTTTGGAAGGTCTTTCAACTTTGGCCAAATCCCGCTTCGTACGAAATTTTGTCACAGCGCTGTTTCCAAGAGTCCACACAGAGCTGCTGCTTGAAGCTGTCCACATGCACATCTCCCATTCTGGTGTGCTCGTTTCAGTACCTGGATTTTGGTTTCCTCTTCTCTCTTTGAAATGACAAGCCTTCTTCCTGCATGCTACACACACCTTGTAGCAGTTTCAGTCTGAAGCATGTTGGTGCCTTCAAATCGTTGTGTATCCTATATACAGCGTGTCACACTCCAACACTGAATACACAACTTAGAGCTCGTTTCACTACGGACACACAAACACATCCTTTGTAAATGTCCTACTTCAGGTCACTTGGAAATGTAAGGGTTTCATGGAGAAGATGAAGTCAATCATGCTTTTGCACTCTGCAACCAATAGAAATGAACTCTTGTACATGCCCATCTGAATTTACCTACAAAGTGCCCTTCCTTTCCGGTTTGTTGAAAGTTCTCAACACATTAGGAGAAAGAGCGTGTTTGAGCAAGAGTGATGCAGTGTGCCTTTTCCTGGATTTCAAATGATTTGGGAAACATACTCCTTATTTTTTCACATTGAGTAAGATATAACATGAGGCTTGCAAGAGATTGAAACAATGCATCCCAAAACGTATTCCAGGAGTGAAAACACACGTTTCTATAAAGACTTTGAAGGAGCAAGCAAAAGCCTAGTGGCTGAGTGTTCTTTCAGAGAGAAACACACGCATTTCATCCTTCTGGAGTGAGTTTTCAGACAGGAATTCATATGCATTTTGTACTGTGCAGAATGTAGCTACCTGCTCGGGGGTTGTGTCATAGAAGCATCTTTCGTTCAGGAGCTTATGGCAACATTCATAGTTTGGCTAACTTCCGTAGGGTGGGTTTTGGAAGGTCTTTCAACTTTGCCCAAATCCCGCCCCTAAGAAATTTTTTCAGAGCGCTGTTTCCAAGTGTCCACACAGAGCTGCTGCTTGAAGCTATCCACATGCACATCTCCCATAATGGTGTGCTCGTTTCACTACCTGGATTTTGGTTTCCTCTTCTTTCTTTGAAATGACAAGCCTTCTTTCTGTATGCTACACACACTTTGTAGCAGTTTCAGTTTTAAGCATGTTGGTGCTCTCAAAACGCTGTGTAACCTATGTAGAGTGTTACACTCTCAAGCACTGAATACACAAGTTAGAGCACCTTTCACAGGAGAGACGCAAACACGTCTTTTTGTGAAATTCCTACTTCAGGTCTCTTTGAAATGTAAGGTTTTCATCGAGAACATGAAGTCCATCATGCTATTGCACTCTGCATCCAATATATATGACTTTTGTAGATGCCCGTCTGAATTTCACTGGAAAAGGCCCTTCCTTTCTGCTTTAAAGAATGCTCTCAATGCATCAGTTGAAAGAGCGTGTTTGGGAAAGAGTGATGCAGTGTGCGTTTTCCTGGAGTTTAAGCTGTTTGGGAAACATACTCCTTTTTTTTCCACATTGTGTAAGAAACAACATGAGGCTTGCAAGAGATTGAAACAATGCATCTCAAAACGTATTCAAACAGTGAAAACACACGTTTCTACAAAGACTTTGAAGGGGCAAGCAAAAGCCTAGTGCCTGAGTGTTGTTTCAGAGCAAAACACATGCATTTCCTCCTTCTGGAGTGAGTTTTCAGCCTGGAGTTCATATGCATTTTGTACTGCGCAGAATGTAGCTACCTGTTCAGGGGTTGTGTCATAGAAGCACCTTTCCTGCAGGAGCTGATTGCAACATTCGTTGTTTAGCTAAGTTCTTTAGGGTTGGTTTTGGAAGGTCTTTCAACTTTGGACAAATGCCCCTTCGTACGAAATTTTGTCACAGCGATGTTTCCAAGTGTCCACACAGAGCTTCTCTTTGAAGCTGTCCACATGCACATCTCCCATACTGGTGTTCTCGTTACACTACCTGGATTTTGGTTTCCTCTTCTTTCTTTGAAATGACAAGCCTTCTTTCTGCATGCTACACACTCCTTGTAGCAGTTTCAGTTTGAAGCATGTTGGTGCCTTCAAAACGCTGTGTAACCTATGTAGAGTGTGTCACTATCCAACACTGAATACACAACTTAGAGCTCGTTTCAGCACACACACGCAAACGCATCCTTTTGTAAGAGTCCTACTTCAGGTCACTTGGAAATGTAAGTGTTTCATCGAGAACATGAACTTAATCATGCTTTTGCGCTCTGCAACCCATAGAAATGACTTTTGTAGATGCCCGTCAAATTCACTGCATAATGCCCTTCCTTTCTGCTTTAAAGAATGTTCTCAACGCATTAGGTGAAAGAGCGTGTTTGGGCAAGAGTGATGCAGTGTGCGTTTCCCTGGATTTCAAGTGATTTGGGGAACATACTCCGTGTTTTTCCACATTGTGTAAGAAACAACATGAGGCTTGCAAGAGATTGAAACAATGCATCTCAAAACGTATTCAAGCAGTGAAAACACACGTTTCTACAAAGACTTTGAAGGAGCAAGCAAAAGCCTAGTTGCTGAGTGTTCTTGCAGAGAGAAACACATGCATTTCCTCCTTCTGGAGTGAGTTTTCAGCCTGGAATTCATATGCATTTTGTACTGTGCAGAATGTAGCTACCTGCTCGGGGGTTGTGTCAGAGGAGCACCTTTCGTGCAGGAGCTTATTGCAACATTCATTGTTTGGCTAAGTTCTTTAGGGTTGGTTTTGGAAGGTCTTTCAACTTTGGCCAAATCCCGCTTCGTACGAAATTTTTTCACAGCGCTGTTTCCAAGAGTCCACACAGAGCTGCTGCTTGAAGCTGTCCACATGCACATCTCCCATACTGGTGTGCTCGTTTCAGTACCTGGATTTTGGTTTCCTCTTCTCTCTTTGAAATGACAAGCCTTCTTCCTGCATGCTACACACACCTTGTAGCAGTTTCAGTCTGAAGCATGTTGGTGCCTTCAAATCGTTGTGTATCCTATATACAGCTTGTCACACTCCAACACTGAATACACAACTTAGAGCTCGTTTCACTACGGACACACAAACACATCCTTTGTAAATGTCCTACTTCAGGTCACTTGGAAATGTAAGGGTTTCATGGAGAAGATGAAGTCAATCATGCTTTTGCACTCTGCAACCAACAGAAATGAACTCTTGTACATGCCCATCTGAATTTACCTACAAAGTGCCCTTCTTTTCCGGTTTGTTGAAAGTTCTCAACACATTAGGAGAAAGAGCGTGTTTGAGCAAGAGTGATGCAGTGTGCCTTTTCCTGGATTTCAAATGATTTGGGAAACATACTCCTTATTTTTTGACATTGAGTAAGATATAACATGAGGCTTGCAAGAGATTGAAACAATGCATCCCAAAACGTATTCCAGGAGTGAAAACACACGTTTCTATAAAGACTTTGAAGGAGCAAGCAAAAGCCTAGTGGCTGAGTGTTCTTTCAGAGAGAAACACACGCATTTCATCCTTCTGGAGTGAGTTTTCAGACAGGAATTCATATGCATTTTGTACTGTGCAGAATGTAGCTACCTGCTCGGGGGTTGTGTCATAGAAGCACCTTTCGTTCAGGAGCTTATGGCAACATTCATAGTTTGGCTAAGTTCCGTAGGGTGGGTTTTGGAAGGTCTTTCAACTTTGCCCAAATCCCGCCCCTAAGAAATTTTTTCAGAGCGCTGTTTCCAAGTGTCCACACAGAGCTGCTGCTTGAAGCTATCCACATGCACATCTCCCATAATGGTGTGCTCGTTTCACTACCTGGATTTTGGTTTCCTCTTCTTTCTTTGAAATGACAAGCCTTCTTTCTGTATGCTACACACACTTTGTAGCAGTTTCAGTTTTAAGCATGTTGGTGCTCTCAAAACGCTGTGTAACCTATGTAGAGTGTTACACTCTCAAGCACTGAATACACAAGTTAGAGCTCCTTTCACAGGAGAGACGCAAACACGTCTTTTTGTGAAATTCCTACTTCAGGTCTCTTTGAAATGTAAGGTTTTCATCGAGAACATGAAGTCCATCATGCTATTGCACTCTGCATCCAATATATATGACTTTTGTAGATGCCCGTCTGAATTTCACTGGAAAAGGCCCTTCCTTTCTGCTTTAAAGAATGCTCTCAACGCATCAGTTGAAAGAGCGTGTTTGGGAAAGAGTGATGCAGTGTGCGTTTTCCTGGATTTTAAGCTGTTTGGGAAACATACTCCTTTTTTTTCCACATTGTGTAAGAAACAACATGAGGCTTGCAAGAGATTGAAACAATGCATCTCAAAACGTATTCAAACAGTGAAAACACACGTTTCTACAAAGACTTTGAAGGGGCAAGCAAAAGCCTAGTGCCTGAGTGTTGTTTCAGAGCAAAACACATGCATTTCCTCCTTCTGGAGTGAGTTTTCAGCCTGGAGTTCATATGCATTTTGTACTGCGCAGAATGTAGCTACCTGTTCAGGGGTTGTGTCATAGAAGCACCTTTCGTGCAGGAGCTTACTGCAACATTCATTGTTTGGCTAAGTTCTTTAGGGTTGGTTTTGGAAGGTCTTTCAACTTTGGCCAAATCCCGCTTCGTACGAAATTTTTTCACAGCGCTGTTTCCAAGAGTCCACACAGAGCTGCTGCTTGAAGCTGTCCACATGCACATCTCCCATACTGGTGTGCTCGTTTCAGTACCTGGATTTTGGTTTCCTCTTCTCTCTTTGAAATGACAAGCCTTCTTCCTGCATGCTACACACACCTTGTAGCAGTTTCAGTCTGAAGCATGTTGGTGCCTTCAAATCGTTGTGTATCCTATATACAGCGTGTCACGCTCCAACACTGAATACACAACTTAGAGCTCGTTTCACTACGGACACACAAACACATCCTTTGTAAATGTCCTACTTCAGGTCACTTGGAAATGTAAGGGTTTCATGGAGAAGATGAAGTCAATCATGCTTTTGCACTCTGCAACCAATAGAAATGAACTCTTGTACATGCCCATCTGAATTTACCTACAAAGTGCCCTTCCTTTCCGGTTTGTTGAAAGTTCTCAACACATTAGGAGAAAGAGCGTGTTTGAGCAAGAGTGATGCAGTGTGCCTTTTCCTGGATTTCAAATGATTTGGGAAACATACTCCTTATTTTTTCACATTGAGTAAGATATAACATGAGGCTTGCAAGAGATTGAAACAATGCATCCCAAAACGTATTCCAGGAGGGAAAACACACGTTTCTATAAAGACTTTGAAGGAGCAAGCAAAAGCCTAGTGGCTGAGTGTTCTTTCAGAGAGAAACACACGCATTTCATCCTTCTGGAGTGAGTTTTCAGACAGGAATTCATATGCATTTTGTACTGTGCAGAATGTAGCTACCTGCTCGGGGGTTGTGTCATAGAAGCACCTTTCGTTCAGGAGCTTATGGCAACATTCATAGTTTGGCTAAGTTCCGTAGGGTGGGTTTTGGAAGGTCTTTCAACTTTGCCCAAATCCCGCCCCTAAGAAATTTTTTCAGAGCGCTGTTTCCAAGTGTCCACACAGAGCTGCTGCTTGAAGCTATCCACATGCACATCTCCCATAATGGTGTGCTCGTTTCACTACCTGGATTTTGGTTTCCTCTTCTTTCTTTGAAATGACAAGCCTTCTTTCTGTATGCTACACACACTTTGTAGCAGTTTCAGTTTTAAGCATGTTGGTGCTCTCAAAACGCTGTGTAACCTATGTAGAGTGTTACACTCTCAAGCACTGAATACACAAGTTAGAGCTCCTTTCACAGGAGAGACGCAAACACGTCTTTTTGTGAAATTCCTACTTCAGGTCTCTTTGAAATGTAAGGTTTTCATCGAGAACATGAAGTCCATCATGCTATTGCACTCTGCATCCAATATATATGACTTTTGTAGATGCCCGTCTGAATTTCACTGGAAAAGGCCCTTCCTTTCTGCTTTAAAGAATGCTCTCAACGCATCAGTTGAAAGAGCGTGTTTGGGAAAGAGTGATGCAGTGTGCGTTTTCCTGGATTTTAAGCTGTTTGGGAAACATACTCCTTTTTTTTCCACATTGTGTAAGAAACAACATGAGGCTTGCAAGAGATTGAAACAATGCATCTCAAAACGTATTCAAACAGTGAAAACACACGTTTCTACAAAGACTTTGAAGGGGCAAGCAAAAGCCTAGTGCCTGAGTGTTGTTTCAGAGCAAAACACATGCATTTCCTCCTTCTGGAGTGAGTTTTCAGCCTGGAGTTCATATGCATTTTGTACTGCGCAGAATGTAGCTACCTGTTCAGGGGTTGTGTCATAGAAGCACCTTTCGTGCAGGAGCTGATTGCAACATTCGTTGTTTAGCTAAGTTCTTTAGGGTTGGTTTTGGAAGGTCTTTCAACTTTGGACAAATGCCCCTTCGTACGAAATTTTGTCACAGCGATGTTTCCAAGTGTCCACACAGAGCTTCTCTTTGAACCTGTCCACATGCACATCTCCCATACTGGTGTTCTCGTTACACTACCTGGATTTTGGTTTCCTCTTCTTTCTTTGAAATGACAAGCCTTCTTTCTGCATGCTACACACACCTTGTAGCAGTTTCAGTTTGAAGCATGTGGTGCCTTCAAAACGCTGTGTAACCTATGTAGAGTGTGTCACTATCCAACACTGAATACACAGCTTAGAGCTCCTTTCAGCACACACACGCAAACGCATCCTTTTGTAAGAGTCCTACTTCAGGTCACTTGGAAATGTAAGGGTTTCATCGAGAACATGAACTTAATCATGCTTTTGCGCTCTGCAACCCATAGAAATGACTTTTGTAGATGCCCGTCAAATTCACTGCATAATGCCCTTCCTTTCTGCTTTAAAGAATGTTCTCAACGCATTAGGTGAAAGAGCGTGTTTGGGCAAGAGTGATGCAGTGTGCGTTTCCCTGGATTTCAAGTGATTTGGGGAACATACTCCGTGTTTTTCCACATTGTGTAAGAAACAACATGAGGCTTGCAAGAGATTGAAACAATGCATCTCAAAACGTATTCAAGCAGTGAAAACACACGTTTCTACAAAGACTTTGAAGGAGCAAGCAAAAGCCTAGTTGCTGAGTGTTCTTTCAGAGAGGAACACATGCATTTCCTCCTTCTGGAGTGAGTTTTCAGCCTGGCATTCATATGCATTTTGTACTGTGCAGAATGTAGCTACCTGCTCGGGGGTTGTGTCAGAGGAGCACCTTTCGTGCAGGAGCTTACTGCAACATTCATTGTTTGGCTAAGTTCTTTAGGGTTGGTTTTGGAAGGTCTTTCAACTTTGGCCAAATCCCGCTTCGTACGAAATTTTTTCACAGCGCTGTTTCCAAGAGTCCACACAGAGCTGCTGCTTGAAGCTGTCCACATGCACATCTCCCATACTGGTGTGCTCGTTTCAGTACCTGGATTTTGGTTTCCTCTTCTCTCTTTGAAATGACAAGCCTTCTTCCTGCATGCTACACACACCTTGTAGCAGTTTCAGTCTGAAGCATGTTGGTGCCTTCAAATCGTTGTGTATCCTATATACAGCGTGTCACACTCCAACACTGAATACACAACTTAGAGCTCGTTTCACTACGGACACACAAACACATCCTTTGTAAATGTCCTACTTCAGGTCACTTGGAAATGTAAGGGTTTCATGGAGAAGATGATGTCAATCATGCTCTTGCACTCTGCAACCAACAGAAATGAACTCTTGTACATGCCCATCTGAATTTACCTACAAAGTGCCCTTCTTTTCCGGTTTGTTGAAAGTTCTCAACACATTAGGAGAAAGAGCGTGTTTGAGCAAGAGTGATGCAGTGTGCCTTTTCCTGGATTTCAAATGATTTGGGAAACATACTCCTTATTTTTTGACATTGAGTAAGATATAACATGAGGCTTGCAAGAGATTGAAACAATGCATCCCAAAACGTATTCCAGGAGTGAAAACACACGTTTCTATAAAGACTTTGAAGGAGCAAGCAAAAGCCTAGTGGCTGAGTGTTCTTTCAGAGAGAAACACACGCATTTCATCCTTCTGGAGTGAGTTTTCAGACAGGAATTCATATGCATTTTGTACTGTGCAGAATGTAGCTACCTGCTCGGGGGTTGTGTCATAGAAGCACCTTTCGTTCAGGAGCTTATGGCAACATTCATAGTTTGGCTAAGTTCCGTAGGGTGGGTTTTGGAAGGTCTTTCAACTTTGCCCAAATCCCGCCCCTAAGAAATTTTTTCAGAGCGCTGTTTCCAAGTGTCCACACAGAGCTGCTGCTTGAAGCTATCCACATGCACATCTCCCATAATGGTGTGCTCGTTTCACTACCTGGATTTTGGTTTCCTCTTCTTTCTTTGAAATGACAAGCCTTCTTTCTGTATGCTACACACACTTTGTAGCAGTTTCAGTTTTAAGCATGTTGGTGCTCTCAAAACGCTGTGTAACCTATGTAGAGTGTTACACTCTCAAGCACTGAATACACAAGTTAGAGCTCCTTTCACAGGAGAGACGCAAACACGTCTTTTTGTGAAATTCCTACTTCAGGTCTCTTTGAAATGTAAGGTTTTCATCGAGAACATGAAGTCCATCATGCTATTGCACTCTGCATCCAATATATATGACTTTTGTAGATGCCCGTCTGAATTTCACTGGAAAAGGCCCTTCCTTTCTGCTTTAAAGAATGCTCTCAACGCATCAGTTGAAAGAGCGTGTTTGGGAAAGAGTGATGCAGGGTGCGTTTTCCTGGATTTTAAGCTGTTTGGGAAACATACTCCTTTTTTTTCCACATTGTGTAAGAAACAACATGAGGCTTGCAAGAGATTGAAACAATGCATCTCAAAACGTATTCAAACAGTGAAAACACACGTTTCTACAAAGACTTTGAAGGGGCAAGCAAAAGCCTAGTGCCTGAGTGTTGTTTCAGAGCAAAACACATGCATTTCCTCCTTCTGGAGTGAGTTTTCAGCCTGGAGTTCATATGCATTTTGTACTGCGCAGAATGTAGCTACCTGCTCGGGGGTTGTGTCAGAGGAGCACCTTTCGTGCAGGAGCTTATTGCAACATTCATTGTTTGGCTAAGTTCTTTAGGGTTGGTTTTGGAAGGTCTTTCAACTTTGGCCAAATCCCGCTTCGTACGAAATTTTTTCACAGCGGTGTTTCCAAGAGTCCACACAGAGCTGCTGCTTGAAGCTGTCCACATGCACATCTCCCATTCTGGTGTGCTTGTTTCAGTACCTGGATTTTGGTTTCCTCTTCTCTCTTTGAAATGACAAGCCTTCTTCCTGCATGCTACACACACCTTGTAGCAGTTTCAGTCTGAAGCATGTTGGTGCCTTCAAATCGTTGTGTATCCTATATACAGCGTGTCACACTCCAACACTGAATACACAACTTAGAGCTCGTTTCACTACGGACACACAAACACATCCTTTGTAAATGTCCTACTTCAGGTCACTTGGAAATGTAAGGGTTTCATGGAGAAGATGAAGTCAATCATGCTTTTGCACTCTGCAACCAATAGAAATGAACTCTTGTACATGCCCATCTGAATTTACCTACAAAGTGCCCTTCTTTTCCGGTTTGTTGAAAGTTCTCAACACATTAGGAGAAAGAGCGTGTTTGAGCAAGAGTGATGCAGTGTGCCTTTTCCTGGATTTCAAATGATTTGGGAAACATACTCCTTATTTTTTCACATTGAGTAAGATATAACATGAGGCTTGCAAGAGATTGAAACAATGCATCCCAAAACATATTCCAGGAGTGAAAACACACGTTTCTATAAAGACTTTGAAGGAGCAAGCAAAAGCCTAGTGGCTGAGTGTTCTTTCAGAGAGAAACACACGCATTTCATCCTTCTGGAGTGAGTTTTCCGACAGGAATTCATATGCATTTTGTACTGTGCAGAATGTAGCTACCTGCTCGGGGGTTGTGTCATAGAAGCACCTTTCGTTCAGGAGCATATTGCAACATTCATAGTTTGGCTAAGTTCCGTAGGGTGGGTTTTGGAAGGTCTTTCAACTTTGCCCAAATCCCGCCCCTAAGAAATTTTTTCAGAGCGCTGTTTCCAAGTGTCCACACAGAGCTGCTGCTTGAAGCTATCCACATGCACATCTCCCATAATGGTGTGCTCGTTTCACTACCTGGATTTTGGTTTCCTCTTCTTTCTTTGAAATGACAAGCCTTCTTTCTGTATGCTACACACACTTTGTAGCAGTTTCAGTTTTAAGCATGTTGGTGCTCTCAAAACGCTGTGTAACCTATGTAGAGTGTTACACTCTCAAGCACTGAATACACAAGTTAGAGCTCCTTTCACAGGAGAGACGCAAACACGTCTTTTTTTGAAATTCCTACTTCAGGTCTCTTTGAAATGTAAGGTTTTCATCGAGAACATGAAGTCCATCATGCTATTGCACTCTGCATCCAATATATATGACTTTTGTAGATGCCCGTCTGAATTTCACTGGAAAAGGCCCTTCCTTTCTGCTTTAAAGAATGCTCTCAACGCATCAGTTGAAAGAGCGTGTTTGGGAAAGAGTGATGCAGTGTGCGTTTTCCTGGATTTTAAGCTGTTTGGGAAACATACTCCTTTTTTTTCCACATTGTGTAAGAAACAACATGAGGCTTGCAAGAGATTGAAACAATGCATCTCAAAACGTATTCAAACAGTGAAAACACAAGTTTCTACAAAGACTTTGAAGGAGCAAGCAAAAGCCTAGTGACTGAGTGTTGTTTCAGAGCAAATCACATGCATTTCCTCCTTCTGGAGTGAGTTTTCAGCCTGGAGTTCATATGCATTTTGTACTGCGCAGAATGTAGCTACCTGTTCAGGGGTTGTGTCATAGAAGCACCTTTCATGCAGGAGCTGATTGCAACATTCGTTGTTTAGCTAAGTTCTTTAGGGTTGGTTTTGGAAGGTCTTTCAACTTTGGACAAATGCCCCTTCGTACGAAATTTTGTCACAGCGATGTTTCCAAGTGTCCACACAGAGCTTCTCTTTGAACCTGTCCACATGCACATCTCCCATACTGGTGTTCTCGTTACACTACCTGGATTTTGGTTTCCTCTTCTTTCTTTGAAATGACAAGCCTTCTTTCTGCATGCTACACACACCTTGTAGCAGTTTCAGTTTGAAGCATGTTGGTGCCTTCAAAACGCTGTGTAACCTATGTAGAGTGTGTCACTATCCAACACTGAATACACAACTTAGAGCTCCTTTCAGCACACACATGCAAACGCATCCTTTTGTAAGAGTCCTACTTCAGGTCACTTGGAAATGTAAGGGTTTCATCGAGAACATGAAATTAATCATGCTTTTGCGCTCTGCAACCCATAGAAATGACTTTTGTAGATGCCCGTCAAATTCACTGCATAATGCCCTTCCTTTCTGCTTTAAAGAAAGTTCTCAACGCATTAGGTGAAAGAGCGTGTTTGGGCAAGAGTGATGCAGTGTGCATGTCCCTGGATTTCAAGTGATTTGGGGAACATACTCCGTGTTTTTCCACATTGTGTAAGAAACAACATGAGGCTTGCAAGAGATTGAAACAATGCATCTCAAAACGTATTCAAGCAGTGAAAACACACGTTTCTACAAAGACTTTGAAGGAGCAAGCAAAAGCCTAGTTGCTGAGTGTTCTTTCAGAGAGAAACACATGCATTTCCTCCTTCTGGAGTGAGTTTTCAGCCTGGAATTCATATGCATTTTGTACTGTGCAGAATGTAGCTACCTGCTCGGGGGTTGTGTCAGAGGAGCACCTTTCGTGCAGGAGCTTATTGCAACATTCATTGTTTGGCTAAGTTCTTTAGGGTTGGTTTTGGAAGGTCTTTCAACTTTGGCCAAATCCCGCTTCGTACAAAATTTTTTCACAGCGCTGTTTCCAAGAGTCCACACAGAGCTGCTGCTTGAAGCTGTCCACATGCACATCTCCCATTCTGGTGTGCTTGTTTCAGTACCTGGATTTTGGTTTCCTCTTCTCTCTTTGAAATGACAAGCCTTCTTCCTGCATGCTACACACACCTTGTAGCAGTTTCAGTCTGAAGCATGTTGGTGCCTTCAAATCGTTGTGTATCCTATATCCAGCGTGTCACACTCCAACACTGAATACACAACTTAGAGCTCGTTTCACTACGGACACACAAACACATCCTTTGTAAATGTCCTACTTCAGGTCACTTGGAAATGTAAGGGTTTCATGGAGAAGATGAAGTCAATCATGCTTTTGCACTCTGCAACCAACAGAAATGAACTCTTGTACATGCCCATCTGAATTTACCTACACAGTGCCCTTCTTTTCCGGTTTGTTGAAAGTTCTCAACACATTAGGAGAAAGAGCGTGTTTGAGCAAGAGTGATGCAGTGTGCCTTTTCCTGGATTTCAAATGATTTGGGAAACATACTCCTTATTTTTTCACATTGAGTAAGATATAACATGAGGCTTGCAAGAGATTGAAACAATGCATCCCAAAACGTATTCCAGGAGTGAAAACACACGTTTCTATAAAGACTTTGAAGGAGCAAGCAAAAGCCTAGTGGCTGAGTGTTCTTTCAGAGAGAAACACACGCATTTCATCCTTCTGGAGTGAGTTTTCAGACAGGAATTCATATGCATTTTGTACTGTGCAGAATGTAGCTACCTGCTCGGGGGTTGTGTCATAGAAGCACCTTTCGTTCAGGAGCTTATTGCAACATTCATAGTTTGGCTAAGTTCCGTAGGGTGGGTTTTGGAAGGTCTTTCAACTTTGCCCAAATCCCGCCCCTAAGAAATTTTTTCAGAGCGCTGTTTCCAAGTGTCCACACAGAGCTGCTGCTTGAAGCTATCCACATGCACATCTCCCATAATGGTGTGCTCGTTTCACTACCTGGATTTTGGTTTCCTCTTCTTTCTTTGAAATGACAAGCCTTCTTTCTGTATGCTACACACACTTTGTAGCAGTTTCAGTTTTAAGCATGTTGGTGCTCTCAAAACGCTGTGTAACCTATGTAGAGTGTTACACTCTCAAGCACTGAATACACAAGTTAGAGCTCCTTTCACAGGAGAGACGCAAACACGTCTTTTTGTGAAATTCCTACTTCAGGTCTCTTTGAAATGTAAGGTTTTCATCGAGAACATGAAGTCCATCATGCTATTGCACTCTGCATCCAATATATATGACTTTTGTAGATGCCCGTCTGAATTTCACTGGAAAAGGCCCTTCCTTTCTGCTTTAAAGAATGCTCTCAATGCATCAGTTGAAAGAGCGTGTTTGGGAAAGAGTGATGCAGTGTGCGTTTTCCTGGATTTTAAGCTGTTTGGGAAACATACTCCTTTTTTTTCCACATTGTGTAAGAAACAACATGAGGCTTGCAAGAGATTGAAACAATGCATCTCAAAACGTATTCAAACAGTGAAAACACACGTTTCTACAAAGACTTTGAAGGGGCAAGCAAAAGCCTAGTGCCTGAGTGTTGTTTCAGAGCAAAACACATGCATTTCCTCCTTCTGGAGTGAGTTTTCAGCCTGGAGTTCATATGCATTTTGTACTGCGCAGAATGTACCTACCTGTTCAGGGGTTGTGTCATAGAAGCACCTTTCCTGCAGGAGCTGATTGCAACATTCGTTGTTTAGCTAAGTTCTTTAGGGTTGGTTTTGGAAGGTCTTTCAACTTTGGACAAATGCCCCTTCGTACGAAATTTTGTCACAGCGATGTTTCCAAGTGTCCACACAGAGCTTCTCTTTGAAGCTGTCCACATGCACATCTCCCATACTGGTGTTCTCGTTACACTACCTGGATTTTGGTTTCCTCTTCTTTCTTTGAAATGACAAGCCTTCTTTCTGCATGCTACACACACCTTGTAGCAGTTTCAGTTTGAAGCATGTTGGTGCCTTCAAAACGCTGTGTAACCTATGTAGAGTGTGTCACTATCCAACACTGAATACACAGCTTAGAGCTCGTTTCAGCACACACACGCAAACGCATCCTTTTGTAAGAGTCCTACTTCAGGTCACTTGGAAATGTAAGGGTTTCATCGAGAACATGAACTTAATCATGCTTTTGCGCTCTGCAACCCATAGAAATGACTTTTGTAGATGCCCGTAAAATTCACTGCATAATGCCCTTCCTTTCTGCTTTAAAGAATGTTCTCAACGCATTAGGTGAAAGAGCGTGTTTGGGCAAGAGTGATGCAGTGTGCGTTTCCCTGGATTTCAAGTGATTTGGGGAACATACTCCGTGTTTTTCCACATTGTGTAAGAAACAACATGAGGCTTGCAAGAGATTGAAACAATGCATCTCAAAACGTATTCAAGCAGTGAAAACACACGTTTCTACAAAGACTTTGAAGGAGCAAGCAAAAGCCTAGTTGCTGAGTGTTCTTTCAGAGAGAAACACATGCATTTCCTCCTTCTGGAGTGAGTTTTCAGCCTGGAATTCATATGCATTTTGTACTGTGCAGAATGTAGCTACCTGCTCGGGGGTTGTGTCAGAGGAGCACCTTTCGTGCAGGAGCTTATTGCAACATTCATTGTTTGGCTAAGTTCTTTAGGGTTGGTTTTGGAAGGTCTTTCAACTTTGGCCAAATCCCGCTTCGTACGAAATTTTTTCACAGCGCTGTTTCCAAGAGTCCACACAGAGCTGCTGCTTGAAGCTGTCCACATGCACATCTCCCATACTGGTGTGCTCGTTTCAGTACCTGGATTTTGGTTTCCTCTTCTCTCTTTGAAATGACAAGCCTTCTTCCTGCATGCTACACACACCTTGTAGCAGTTTCAGTCTGAAGCATGTTGGTGCCTTCAAATCGTTGTGTATCCTATATACAGCGTGTCACACTCCAGCACTGAATACACAACTTAGAGCTCGTTTCACTACGGACACACAAACACATCCTTTGTAAATGTCCTACTTCAGGTCACTTGGAAATGTAAGGGTTTCATGGAGAAGATGAAGTCAATCATGCTTTTGCACTCTGCAACCAATAGAAATGAACTCTTGTACATGCCCATCTGAATTTACCTACAAAGTGCCCTTCCTTTCCGGTTTGTTGAAAGTTCTCAACACATTAGGAGAAAGAGCGTGTTTGAGCAAGAGTGATGCAGTGTGCCTTTTCCTGGATTTCAAATGATTTGGGAAACATACTCCTTATTTTTTGACATTGAGTAAGATATAACATGAGGCTTGCAAGAGATTGAAACAATGCATCCCAAAACGTATTCCAGGAGTGAAAACACACGTTTCTATAAAGACTTTGAAGGAGCAAGCAAAAGCCTAGTGGCTGAGTGTTCTTTCAGAGAGAAACACACGCATTTCATCCTTCTGGAGTGAGTTTTCAGACAGGAATTCATATGCATTTTGTACTGTGCAGAATGTAGCTACCTGCTCGGGGGTTGTGTCATAGAAGCACCTTTCGTTCAGGAGCTTATGGCAACATTCATAGTTTGGCTAAGTTCCGTAGGGTGGGTTTTGGAAGGTCTTTCAACTTTGCCCAAATCCCGCCCCTAAGAAATTTTTTCAGAGCGCTGTTTCCAAGTGTCCACACAGAGCTGCTGCTTGAAGCTATCCACATGCACATCTCCCATAATGGTGTGCTCGTTTCACTACCTGGATTTTGGTTTCCTCTTCTTTCTTTGAAATGACAAGCCTTCTTTCTGTATGCTACACACACTTTGTAGCAGTTTCAGTTTTAAGCATGTTGGTGCTCTCAAAACGCTGTGTAACCTATGTAGAGTGTTACACTCTCAAGCACTGAATACACAAGTTAGAGCTCCTTTCACAGGAGAGACGCAAACACGTCTTTTTGTGAAATTCCTACTTCAGGTCTCTTTGAAATGTAAGGTTTTCATCGAGAACATGAAGTCCATCATGCTATTGCACTCTGCATCCAATATATATGACTTTTGTAGATGCCCGTCTGAATTTCACTGGAAAAGGCCCTTCCTTTCTGCTTTAAAGAATGCTCTCAATGCATCAGTTGAAAGAGCGTGTTTGGGAAAGAGTGATGCAGTGTGCGTTTTCCTGGATTTTAAGCTGTTTGGGAAACATACTCCTTTTCTTTCCACATTGTGTAAGAAACAACATGAGGCTTGCAAGAGATTGAAACAATGCATCTCAAAACGTATTCAAACAGTGAAAACACACGTTTCTACAAAGACTTTGAAGGGGCAAGCAAAAGCCTAGTGCCTGAGTGTTGTTTCAGAGCAAAACACATGCATTTCCTCCTTCTGGAGTGAGTTTTCAGCCTGGAGTTCATATGCATTTTGTACTGCGCAGAATGTAGCTACCTGTTCAGGGGTTGTGTCATAGAAGCACCTTTCCTGCAGGAGCTGATTGCAACATTCGTTGTTTAGCTAAGTTCTTTAGGGTTGGTTTTGGAAGGTCTTTCAACTTTGGACAAATGCCCCTTCGTACTAAATTTTGTCACAGCGATGTTTCCAAGTGTCCACACAGAGCTTCTCTTTGAACCTGTCCACATGCACATCTCCCATACTGGTGTTCTCGTTACACTACCTGGATTTTGGTTTCCTCTTCTTTCTTTGAAATGACAAGCCTTCTTTCTGCATGCTACACACACCTTGTAGCAGTTTCAGTTTGAAGCATGTTGGTGCCTTCAAAACGCTGTGTAACCTATGTAGAGTGTGTCACTATCCAACACTGAATACACAGCTTAGAGCTCCTTTCAGCACACACACGCAAACGCATCCTTTTGTAAGAGTCCTACTTCAGGTCACTTGGAAATGTAAGGGTTTCATCGAGAACATGAACTTAATCATGCTTTTGCGCTCTGCAACCCATAGAAATGACTTTTGTAGATGCCCGTCAAATTCACTGCATAATGCCCTTCCTTTCTGCTTTAAAGAATGTTCTCAACGCATTAGGTGAAAGAGCGTGTTTGGGCAAGAGTGATGCAGTGTGCGTTTCCCTGGATTTCAAGTGATTTGGGGAACATACTCCGTGTTTTTCCACATTGTGTAAGAAACAACATGAGGCTTGCAAGAGATTGAAACAATGCATCTCAAAACGTATTCAAGCAGTGAAAACACACGTTTCTACAAAGACTTTGAAGGAGCAAGCAAAAGCCTAGTTGCTGAGTGTTCTTTCAGAGAGGAACACATGCATTTCCTCCTTCTGGAGTGAGTTTTCAGCCTGGAATTCATATGCATTTTGTACTGTGCAGAATGTAGCTACCTGCTCGGGGGTTGTGTCAGAGGAGCACCTTTCGTGCAGGAGCTTACTGCAACATTCATTGTTTGGCTAAGTTCTTTAGGGTTGGTTTTGGAAGGTCTTTCAACTTTGGCCAAATCCCGCTTCGTACGAAATTTTTTCACAGCGCTGTTTCCAAGAGTCCACACAGAGCTGCTGCTTGAAGCTGTCCACATGCACATCTCCCATACTGGTGTGCTCGTTTCAGTACCTGGATTTTGGTTTCCTCTTCTCTCTTTGAAATGACAAGCCTTCTTCCTGCATGCTACACACACCTTGTAGCAGTTTCAGTCTGAAGCATGTTGGTGCCTTCAAATCGTTGTGTATCCTATATACAGCGTGTCACACTCCAGCACTGAATACACAACTTAGAGCTCGTTTCACTACGGACACACAAACACATCCTTTGTAAATGTCCTACTTCAGGTCACTTGGAAATGTAAGGGTTTCATGGAGAAGATGAAGTCAATCATGCTCTTGCACTCTGCAACCAACAGAAATGAACTCTTGTACATGCCCATCTGAATTTACCTACAAAGTGCCCTTCTTTTCCGGTTTGTTGAAAGTTCTCAACACATTAGGAGAAAGAGCGTGTTTGAGCAAGAGTGATGCAGTGTGCCTTTTCCTGGATTTCAAATGATTTGGGAAACATACTCCTTATTTTTTGACATTGAGTAAGATATAACATGAGGCTTGCAAGAGATTGAAACAATGCATCCCAAAACGTATTCCAGGAGTGAAAACACACGTTTCTATAAAGACTTTGAAGGAGCAAGCAAAAGCCTAGTGGCTGAGTGTTCTTTCAGAGAGAAACACACGCATTTCATCCTTCTGGAGTGAGTTTTCAGACAGGAATTCATATGCATTTTGTACTGTGCAGAATGTAGCTACCTGCTCGGGGGTTGTGTCATAGAAGCACCTTTCGTTCAGGAGCTTATGGCAACATTCATAGTTTGGCTAAGTTCCGTAGGGTGGGTTTTGGAAGGTCTTTCAACTTTGCCCAAATCCCGCCCCTAAGAAATTTTTTCAGAGCGCTGTTTCCAAGTGTCCACACAGAGCTGCTGCTTGAAGCTATCCACATGCACATCTCCCATAATGGTGTGCTCGTTTCACTACCTGGATTTTGGTTTCCTCTTCTTTCTTTGAAATGACAAGCCTTCTTTCTGTATGCTACACACACTTTGTAGCAGTTTCAGTTTTAAGCATGTTGGTGCTCTCAAAACGCTGTGTAACCTATGTAGAGTGTTACACTCTCAAGCACTGAATACACAAGTTAGAGCTCCTTTCACAGGAGAGACGCAAACACGTCTTTTTGTGAAATTCCTACTTCAGGTCTCTTTGAAATGTAAGGTTTTCATCGAGAACATGAAGTCCATCATGCTATTGCACTCTGCATCCAATATATATGACTGTTGTAGATGCCCGTCTGAATTTCACTGGAAAAGGCCCTTCCTTTCTGCTTTAAAGAATGCTCTCAACGCATCAGTTGAAAGAGCGTGTTTGGGAAAGAGTGATGCAGTGTGCGTTTTCCTGGATTTTAAGCTGTTTGGGAGACATACTCCTTTTCTTTCCACATTGTGTAAGAAACAACATGAGGCTTGCAAGAGATTGAAACAATGCATCTCAAAACGTATTCAAACAGTGAAAACACACGTTTCTACAAAGACTTTGAAGGGGCAAGCAAAAGCCTAGTGCCTGAGTGTTGTTTCAGAGCAAAACACATGCATTTCCTCCTTCTGGAGTGAGTTTTCAGCCTGGAGTTCATATGCATTTTGTATTGCGCAGAATGTAGCTACCTGTTCAGGGGTTGTGTCATAGAAGCACCTTTCGTGCAGGAGCTGATTGCAACATTCGTTGTTTAGCTAAGTTCTTTAGGGTTGGTTTTGGAAGGTCTTTCAACTTTGGACAAATGCCCCTTCGTACGAAATTTTGTCACAGCGATGTTTCCAAGTGTCCACACAGAGCTTCTCTTTGAACCTGTCCACATGCACATCTCCCATACTGGTGTTCTCGTTACACTACCTGGATTTTGGTTTCCTCTTCTTTCTTTGAAATGACAAGCCTTCTTTCTGCATGCTACACACACCTTGTAGCAGTTTCAGTTTGAAGCATGTTGGTGCCTTCAAAACGCTGTGTAACCTATGTAGAGTGTGTCACTATCCAACACTGAATACACAGCTTAGAGCTCCTTTCAGCACACACACGCAAACGCATCCTTTTGTAAGAGTCCTACTTCAGGTCACTTGGAAATGTAAGGGTTTCATCGAGAACATGAACTTAATCATGCTTTTGCGCTCTGCAACCCATAGAAATGACTTTTGTAGATGCCCGTCAAATTCACTGCATAATGCCCTTCCTTTCTGCTTTAAAGAATGTTCTCAACGCATTAGGTGAAAGAGCGTGTTTGGGCAAGAGTGATGCAGTGTGCGTTTCCCTGGATTTCAAGTGATTTGGGGAACATACTCCGTGTTTTTCCACATTGTGTAAGAAACAACATGAGGCTTGCAAGAGATTGAAACAATGCATCTCAAAACGTATTCAAGCAGTGAAAACACAAGTTTCTACAAAGACTTTGAAGGAGCAAGCAAAAGCCTAGTTGCTGAGTGTTCTTTCAGAGAGGAACACATGCATTTCCTCCTTCTGGAGTGAGTTTTCAGCCTGGAATTCATATGCATTTTGTACTGTGCAGAATGTAGCTACCTGCTCGGGGGTTGTGTCAGAGGAGCACCTTTCGTGCAGGAGCTTATTGCAACATTCATTGTTTGGCTAAGTTCTTTAGGGTTGGTTTTGGAAGGTCTTTCAACTTTGGCCAAATCCCGCTTCGTACGAAATTTTTTCACAGCGCTGTTTCCAAGAGTGCACACAGAGCTGCTGCTTGAAGCTGTCCACATGCACATCTCCCATACTGGTGTGCTCGTTTCAGTACCTGGATTTTGGTTTCCTCTTCTCTTTGAAATGACAAGCCTTCTTCCTGCATGCTACACACACCTTGTAGCAGTTTCAGTCTGAAGCATGTTGGTGCCTTCAAATCGTTGTGTATCCTATATACAGCGTGTCACACTCCAACACTGAATACACAACTTAGAGCTCGTTTCACTACGGACACACAAACACATCCTTTGTAAATGTCCTACTTCAGGTCACTTGGAAATGTAAGGGTTTCATGGAGAAGATGAAGTCAATCATGCTTTTGCACTCTGCAACCAATAGATGAACTCTTGTACATGCCCATCTGAATTTACCTACAAAGTGCCCTTCTTTTCCGGTTTGTTGAAAGTTCTCAACACATTAGGAGAAAGAGCGTGTTTGAGCAAGAGTGATGCAGTGTGCCTTTTCCTGGATTTCAAATGATTTGGGAAACATACTCCTTATTTTTTCACATTGAGTAAGATATAACATGAGGCTTGCAAGAGATTGAAACAATGCATCCCAAAACGTATTCCAGGAGTGAAAACACACGTTTCTATAAAGACTTTGAAGGAGCAAGCAAAAGCCTAGTGGCTGAGTGTTCTTTCAGAGAGAAACACACGCATTTCATCCTTCTGGAGTGAGTTTTCAGACAGGAATTCATATGCATTTTGTACTGTGCAGAATGTAGCTACCTGCTCGGGGGTTGTGTCATAGAAGCACCTTTCGTTCAGGAGCTTATGGCAACATTCATAGTTTGGCTAAGTTCCGTAGGGTGGGTTTTGGAAGGTCTTTCAACTTTGCCCAAATCCCGCCCCTAAGAAATTTTTTCAGAGCGCTGTTTCCAAGTGTCCACACAGAGCTGCTGCTTGAAGCTATCCACATGCACATCTCCCATAATGGTGTGCTCGTTTCACTACCTGGATTTTGGTTTCCTCTTCTTTCTTTGAAATGACAAGACTACTTTCTGTATGCTACACACACTTTGTAGCAGTTTCAGTTTTAAGCATGTTGGTGCTCTCAAAACGCTGTGTAACCTATGTAGAGTGTTACACTCTCAAGCACTGAATACACAAGTTAGAGCTCCTTTCACAGGAGAGACGCAAACACGTCTTTTTGTGAAATTCCTACTTCAGGTCACTTTGAAATGTAAGGTTTTCATCGAGAACATGAAGTCCATCATGCTATTGCACTCTGCATCCAATATATATGACTTTTGTAGATGCCCGTCTGAATTTCACTGGAAAAGGCCCTTCCTTTCTGCTTTAAAGAATGCTCTCAACGCATCAGTTGAAAGAGCGTGTTTGGGAAAGAGTGATGCAGTGTGCGTTTTCCTGGATTTTAAGCTGTTTGGGAGACATACTCCTTTTTTTTCCACATTGTGTAAGAAACAACATGAGGCTTGCAAGAGATTGAAACAATGCATCTCAAAACGTATTCAAACAGTGAAAACACACGTTTCTACAAAGACTTTGAAGGGGCAAGCAAAAGCCTAGTGCCTGAGTGTTGTTTCAGAGCAAAACACATGCATTTCCTCCTTCTGGAGTGAGTTTTCAGCCTGGAGTTCATATGCATTTTGTACTGCGCAGAATGTAGCTACCTGTTCAGGGGTTGTGTCATAGAAGCACCTTTCGTGCAGGAGCTGATTGCAACATTCGTTGTTTAGCTAAGTTCTTTAGGGTTGGTTTTGGAAGGTCTTTCAACTTTGGACAAATGCCCCTTCGTACGAAATTTTGTCACAGCGATGTTTCCAAGTGTCCACACAGAGCTTCTCTTTGAACCTGTCCACATGCACATCTCCCATACTGGTGTTCTCGTTACACTACCTGGATTTTGGTTTCCTCTTCTTTCTTTGAAATGACAAGCCTTCTTTCTGCATGCTACACACACCTTGTAGCAGTTTCAGTTTGAAGCATGTTGGTGCCTTCAAAACGCTGTGTAACCTATGTAGAGTGTGTCACTATCCAACACTGAATACACAGCTTAGAGCTCCTTTCAGCACACACACGCAAACGCATCCTTTTGTAAGAGTCCTACTTCAGGTCACTTGGAAATGTAAGGGTTTCATCGAGAACATGAACTTAATCATGCTTTTGCGCTCTGCAACCCATAGAAATGACTTTTGTAGATGCCCGTCAAATTCACTGCATAATGCCCTTCCTTTCTGCTTTAAAGAATGTTCTCAACGCATTAGGTGAAAGAGCGTGTTTGGGCAAGAGTGATGCAGTGTGCGTTTCCCTGGATTTCAAGTGATTTGGGGAACATACTCCGTGTTTTTCCACATTGTGTAAGAAACAACATGAGGCTTGCAAGAGATTGAAACAATGCATCTCAAAACGTATTCAAGCAGTGAAAACACACGTTTCTACAAAGACTTTGAAGGAGCAAGCAAAAGCCTAGTTGCTGAGTGTTCTTTCAGAGAGGAACACATGCATTTCCTCCTTCTGGAGTGAGTTTTCAGCCTGGCATTCATATGCATTTTGTACTGTGCAGAATGTAGCTACCTGCTCGGGGGTTGTGTCAGAGGAGCACCTTTCGTGCAGGAGCTTACTGCAACATTCATTGTTTGGCTAAGTTCTTTAGGGTTGGTTTTGGAAGGTCTTTCAACTTTGGCCAAATCCCGCTTCGTACGAAATTTTTTCACAGCGCTGTTTCCAAGAGTCCACACAGAGCTGCTGCTTGAAGCTGTCCACATGCACATCTCCCATACTGGTGTGCTCGTTTCAGTACCTGGATTTTGGTTTCCTCTTCTCTCTTTGAAATGACAAGCCTTCTTCCTGCATGCTACACACACCTTGTAGCAGTTTCAGTCTGAAGCATGTTGGTGCCTTCAAATCGTTGTGTATCCTATATACAGCGTGTCACACTCCAACACTGAATACACAACTTAGAGCTCGTTTCACTACGGACACACAAACACATCCTTTGTAAATGTCCTACTTCAGGTCACTTGGAAATGTAAGGGTTTCATGGAGAAGATGAAGTCAATCATGCTTTTGCACTCTGCAACCAACAGAAATGAACTCTTGTACATGCCCATCTGAATTTACCTACAAAGTGCCCTTCTTTTCCGGTTTGTTGAAAGTTCTCAACACATTAGGAGAAAGAGCGTGTTTGAGCAAGAGTGATGCAGTGTGCCTTTTCCTGGATTTCAAATGATTTGGGAAACATACTCCTTATTTTTTCACATTGAGTAAGATATAACATGAGGCTTGCAAGAGATTGAAACAATGCATCCCAAAACGTATTCCAGGAGTGAAAACACACGTTTCTATAAAGACTTTGAAGGAGCAAGCAAAAGCCTAGTGGCTGAGTGTTCTTTCAGAGAGAAACACACGCATTTCATCCTTCTGGAGTGAGTTTTCAGACAGGAATTCATATGCATTTTGTACTGTGCAGAATGTAGCTACCTGCTCGGGGGTTGTGTCATAGAAGCACCTTTCGTTCAGGAGCTTATGGCAACATTCATAGTTTGGCTAAGTTCCGTAGGGTGGGTTTTGGAAGGTCTTTCAACTTTGCCCAAATCCCGCCCCTAAGAAATTTTTTCAGAGCGCTGTTTCCAAGTGTCCACACAGAGCTGCTGCTTGAAGCTATCCACATGCACATCTCCCATAATGGTGTGCTCGTTTCACTACCTGGATTTTGGTTTCCTCTTCTTTCTTTGAAATGACAAGCCTTCTTTCTGTATGCTACACACACTTTGTAGCAGTTTCAGTTTTAAGCATGTTGGTGCTCTCAAAACGCTGTGTAACCTATGTAGAGTGTTACACTCTCAAGCACTGAATACACAAGTTAGAGCTCCTATCACAGGAGAGACGCAAACACGTCTTTTTGTGAAATTCCTACTTCAGGTCTCTTTGAAATGTAAGGTTTTCATCGAGAACATGAAGTCCATCATGCTATTGCACTCTGCATCCAATATATATGACTTTTGTAGATGCCCGTCTGAATTTCACTGGAAAAGGCCCTTCCTTTCTGCTTTAAAGAATGCTCTCAACGCATCAGTTGAAAGAGCGTGTTTGGGAAAGAGTGATGCAGTGTGCGTTTTCCTGGATTTTAAGCTGTTTGGGAAACATACTCCTTTTTTTTCCACATTGTGTAAGAAACAACATGAGGCTTGCAAGAGATTGAAACAATGCATCTCAAAACGTATTCAAACAGTGAAAACACACGTTTCTACAAAGACTTTGAAGGGGCAAGCAAAAGCCTAGTGCCTGAGTGTTGTTTTAGAGCAAAACACATGCATTTCCTCCTTCTGGAGTGAGTTTTCAGCCTGGAGTTCATATGCATTTTGTACTGCGCAGAATGTAGCTACCTGTTCAGGGGTTGTGTCATAGAAGCACCTTTCGTGCAGGAGCTGATTGCAACATTCGTTGTTTAGCTAAGTTCTTTAGGGTTGGTTTTGGAAGGTCTTTCAACTTTGGACAAATGCCCCTTCGTACTAAATTTTGTCACAGCGATGTTTCCAAGTGTCCACACAGAGCTTCTCTTTGAACCTGTCCACATGCACATCTCCCATACTGGTGTTCTCGTTACACTACCTGGATTTTGGTTTCCTCTTCTTTCTTTGAAATGACAAGCCTTCTTTCTGCATGCTACACACACCTTGTAGCAGTTTCAGTTTGAAGCATGTTGGTGCCTTCAAAACGCTGTGTAACCTATGTAGAGTGTGTCACTATCCAACACTGAATACACAGCTTAGAGCTCCTTTCAGCACACACACGCAAACGCATCCTTTTGTAAGAGTCCTACTTCAGGTCACTTGGAAATGTAAGGGTTTCATCGAGAACATGAACTTAATCATGCTTTTGCGCTCTGCAACCCATAGAAATGACTTTTGTAGATGCCCGTCAAATTCACTGCATAATGCCCTTCCTTTCTGCTTTAAAGAATGTTCTCAACGCATTAGGTGAAAGAGCGTGTTTGGGCAAGAGTGATGCAGTGTGCGTTTCCCTGGATTTCAAGTGATTTGGGGAACATACTCCGTGTTTTTCCACATTGTGTAAGAAACAACATGAGGCTTGCAAGAGATTGAAACAATGCATCTCAAAACGTATTCAAGCAGTGAAAACACACGTTTCTACAAAGACTTTGAAGGAGCAAGCAAAAGCCTAGTTGCTGAGTGTTCTTTCAGAGAGGAACACATGCATTTCCTCCTTCTGGAGTGAGTTTTCAGCCTGGAATTCATATGCATTTTGTACTGTGCAGAATGTAGCTACCTGCTCGGGGGTTGTGTCAGAGGAGCACCTTTCGTGCAGGAGCTTATTGCAACATTCATTGTTTGGCTAAGTTCTTTAGGGTTGGTTTTGGAAGGTCTTTCAACTTTGGCCAAATCCCGCTTCGTACGAAATTTTTTCACAGCGCTGTTTCCAAGAGTCCACACAGAGCTGCTGCTTGAAGCTGTCCACATGCACATCTCCCATACTGGTGTGCTCGTTTCAGTACCTGGATTTTGGTTTCCTCTTCTCTTTGAAATGACAAGCCTTCTTCCTGCATGCTACACACACCTTGTAGCAGTTTCAGTCTGAAGCATGTTGGTGCCTTCAAATCGTTGTGTATCCTATATACAGCGTGTCACACTCCAACACTGAATACACAACTTAGAGCTCGTTTCACTACGGACACACAAACACATCCTTTGTAAATGTCCTACTTCAGGTCACTTGGAAATGTAAGGGTTTCATGGAGAAGATGAAGTCAATCATGCTTTTGCACTCTGCAACCAATAGATGAACTCTTGTACATGCCCATCTGAATTTACCTACAAAGTGCCCTTCTTTTCCTGTTTGTTGAAAGTTCTCAACACATTAGGAGAAAGAGCGTGTTTGAGCAAGAGTGATGCAGTGTGCCTTTTCCTGGATTTCAAATGATTTGGGAAACATACTCCTTATTTTTTGACATTGAGTAAGATATAACATGAGGCTTGCAAGAGATTGAAACAATGCATCCCAAAACGTATTCCAGGAGTGAAAACACACGTTTCTATAAAGACTTTGAAGGAGCAAGCAAAAGCCTAGTGGCTGAGTGTTCTTTCAGAGAGAAACACACGCATTTCATCCTTCTGGAGTGAGTTTTCAGACAGGAATTCATATGCATTTTGTACTGTGCAGAATGTAGCTACCTGCTCGGGGGTTGTGTCATAGAAGCACCTTTCGTTCAGGAGCTTATGGCAACATTCATAGTTTGGCTAAGTTCCGTAGGGTGGGTTTTGGAAGGTCTTTCAACTTTGCCCAAATCCCGCCCCTAAGAAATTTTTTCAGAGCGCTGTTTCCAAGTGTCCACACAGAGCTGCTGCTTGAAGCTATCCACATGCACATCTCCCATAATGGTGTGCTCGTTTCACTACCTGGATTTTGGTTTCCTCTTCTTTCTTTGAAATGACAAGACTTCTTTCTGTATGCTACACACACTTTGTAGCAGTTTCAGTTTTAAGCATGTTGGTGCTCTCAAAACGCTGTGTAACCTATGTAGAGTGTTACACTCTCAAGCACTGAATACACAAGTTAGAGCTCCTTTCACAGGAGAGACGCAAACACGTCTTTTTGTGAAATTCCTACTTCAGGTCTCTTTGAAATGTAAGGTTTTCATCGAGAACATGAAGTCCATCATGCTATTGCACTCTGCATCCAATATATATGACTTTTGTAGATGCCCGTCTGAATTTCACTGGAAAAGGCCCTTCCTTTCTGCTTTAAAGAATGCTCTCAACGCATCAGTTGAAAGAGCGTGTTTGGGAAAGAGTGATGCAGTGTGCGTTTTCCTGGATTTTAAGCTGTTTGGGAGACATACTCCTTTTTTTTCCACATTGTGTAAGAAACAACATGAGGCTTGCAAGAGATTGAAACAATGCATCTCAAAACGTATTCAAACAGTGAAAACACACGTTTCTACAAAGACTTTGAAGGGGCAAGCAAAAGCCTAGTGCCTGAGTGTTGTTTCAGAGCAAAACACATGCATTTCCTCCTTCTGGAGTGAGTTTTCAGCCTGGAGTTCATATGCATTTTGTACTGCGCAGAATGTAGCTACCTGTTCAGGGGTTGTGTCATAGAAGCACCTTTCGTGCAGGAGCTGATTGCAACATTCGTTGTTTAGCTAAGTTCTTTAGGGTTGGTTTTGGAAGGTCTTTCAACTTTGGACAAATGCCCCTTCGTACGAAATTTTGTCACAGCGATGTTTCCAAGTGTCCACACAGAGCTTCTCTTTGAACCTGTCCACATGCACATCTCCCATACTGGTGTTCTCGTTACACTACCTGGATTTTGGTTTCCTCTTCTTTCTTTGAAATGACAAGCCTTCTTTCTGCATGCTACACACACCTTGTAGCAGTTTCAGTTTGAAGCATGTTGGTGCCTTCAAAACGCTGTGTAACCTATGTAGAGTGTGTCACTATCCAACACTGAATACACAGCTTAGAGCTCCTTTCAGCACACACACGCAAACGCATCCTTTTGTAAGAGTCCTACTTCAGGTCACTTGGAAATGTAAGGGTTTCATCGAGAACATGAACTTAATCATGCTTTTGCGCTCTGCAACCCATAGAAATGACTTTTGTAGATGCCCGTCAAATTCACTGCATAATGCCCTTCCTTTCTGCTTTAAAGAATGTTCTCAACGCATTAGGTGAAAGAGCGTGTTTGGGCAAGAGTGATGCAGTGTGCGTTTCCCTGGATTTCAAGTGATTTGGGGAACATATTCCGTGTTTTTCCACATTGTGTAAGAAACAACATGAGGCTTGCAAGAGATTGAAACAATGCATCTCAAAACGTATTCAAGCAGTGAAAACACACGTTTCTACAAAGACTTTGAAGGAGCAAGCAAAAGCCTAGTTGCTGAGTGTTCTTTCAGAGAGGAACACATGCATTTCCTCCTTCTGGAGTGAGTTTTCAGCCTGGAATTCATATGCATTTTGTACTGTGCAGAATGTAGCTACCTGCTCGGGGGTTGTGTCAGAGGAGCACCTTTCGTGCAGGAGCTTACTGCAACATTCATTGTTTGGCTAAGTTCTTTAGGGTTGGTTTTGGAAGGTCTTTCAACTTTGGCCAAATCCCGCTTCGTACGAAATTTTTTCACAGCGCTGTTTCCAAGAGTCCACACAGAGCTGCTGCTTGAAGCTGTCCACATGCACATCTCCCATACTGGTGTGCTCGTTTCAGTACCTGGATTTTGGTTTCCTCTTCTCTCTTTGAAATGACAAGCCTTCTTCCTGCATGCTACACACACCTTGTAGCAGTTTCAGTCTGAAGCATGTTGGTGCCTTCAAATCGTTGTGTATCCTATATACAGCGTGTCACACTCCAACACTGAATACACAACTTAGAGCTCGTTTCACTACGGACACACAAACACATCCTTTGTAAATGTCCTACTTCAGGTCACTTGGAAATGTAAGGGTTTCATGGAGAAGATGAAGTCAATCATGCGTTTGCACTCTGCAACCAATAGAAATGAACTCTTGTACATGCCCATCTGAATTTACCTACAAAGTGCCCTCCTTTCCGGTTTGTTGAAAGTTCTCAACACATTAGGAGAAAGAGCGTGTTTTAGCAAGAGTGATGCAGTGTGCCTTTTCCTGGATTTCAAATGATTTGGGAAACATACTCCTTATTTTTTCACATTGAGTAAGATATAACATGAGGCTTGCAAGAGATTGAAACAATGCATCCCAAAACGTATTCCAGGAGTGAAAACACACGTTTCTATAAAGACTTTGAAGGAGCAAGCAAAAGCCTAGTGGCTGAGTGTTCTTTCAGAGAGAAACACACGCATTTCATCCTTCTGGAGTGAGTTTTCAGACAGGAATTCATATGCATTTTGTACTGTGCAGAATGTAGCTACCTGCTCGGGGGTTGTGTCATAGAAGCACCTTTCGTTCAGGAGCTTATGGCAACATTCATAGTTTGGCTAAGTTCCGTAGGGTGGGTTTTGGAAGGTCTTTCAACTTTGCCCAAATCCCGCCCCTAAGAAATTTTTTCAGAGCGCTGTTTCCAAGTGTCCACACAGAGCTGCTGCTTGAAGCTATCCACATGCACATCTCCCATAATGGTGTGCTCGTTTCACTACCTGGATTTTGGTTTCCTCTTCTTTCTTTGAAATGACAAGCCTTCTTTCTGTATGCTACACACACTTTGTAGCAGTTTCAGTTTTAAGCATGTTGGTGCTCTCAAAACGCTGTGTAACCTATGTAGAGTGTTACACTCTCAAGCACTGAATACACAAGTTAGAGCTCCTTTCACAGGAGAGACGCAAACACGTCTTTTTGTGAAATTCCTACTTCAGGTCTCTTTGAAATGTAAGGTTTTCATCGAGAACATGAAGTCCATCATGCTATTGCACTCTGCATCCAATATATATGACTTTTGTAGATGCCCGTCTGAATTTCACTGGAAAAGGCCCTTCCTTTCTGCTTTAAAGAATGCTCTCAACGCATCAGTTGAAAGAGCGTGTTTGGGAAAGAGTGATGCAGTGTGCGTTTTCCTGGATTTTAAGCTGTTTGGGAAACATACTCCTTTTTTTTCCACATTGTGTAAGAAACAACATGAGGCTTGCAAGAGATTGAAACAATGCATCTCAAAACGTATTCAAACAGTGAAAACACACGTTTCTACAAAGACTTTGAAGGGGCAAGCAAAAGCCTAGTGCCTGAGTGTTGTTTCAGAGCAAAACACATGCATTTCCTCCTTCTGGAGTGAGTTTTCAGCCTGGAGTTCATATGCATTTTGTACTGCGCAGAATGTAGCTACCTGTTCAGGGGTTGTGTCATAGAAGCACCTTTCGTGCAGGAGCTGATTGCAACATTCGTTGTTTAGCTAAGTTCTTTAGGGTTGGTTTTGGAAGGTCTTTCAACTTTGGACAAATGCCCCTTCGTACGAAATTTTGTCACAGCGATGTTTCCAAGTGTCCACACAGAGCTTCTCTTTGAACCTGTCCACATGCACATCTCCCATACTGGTGTTCTCGTTACACTACCTGGATTTTGGTTTCCTCTTCTTTCTTTGAAATGACAAGCCTTCTTTCTGCATGCTACACACACCTTGTAGCAGTTTCAGTTTGAAGCATGTTGGTGCCTTCAAAACGCTGTGTAACCTATGTAGAGTGTGTCACTATCCAACACTGAATACACAGCTTAGAGCTCGTTTCAGCACACACACGCAAACGCATCCTTTTGTAAGAGTCCTACTTCAGGTCACTTGGAAATGTAAGGGTTTCATCGAGAACATGAACTTAATCATGCTTTTGCGCTCTGCAACCCATAGAAATGACTTTTGTAGATGCCCGTCAAATTCACTGCATAATGCCCTTCCTTTCTGCTTTAAAGAATGTTCTCAACGCATTAGGTGAAAGAGCGTGTTTGGGCAAGAGTGATGCAGTGTGCGTTTCCCTGGATTTCAAGTGATTTGGGGAACATACTCCGTGTTTTTCCACATTGTGTAAGAAACAACATGAGGCTTGCAAGAGATTGAAACAATGCATCTCAAAACGTATTCAAGCAGTGAAAACACACGTTTCTACAAAGACTTTGAAGGAGCAAGCAAAAGCCTAGTTGCTGAGTGTTCTTTCAGAGAGGAACACATGCATTTCCTCCTTCTGGAGTGAGTTTTCAGCCTGGAATTCATATGCATTTTGTACTGTGCAGAATGTAGCTACCTGCTCGGGGGTTGTGTCAGAGGAGCACCTTTCGTGCAGGAGCTTATTGCAACATTCATTGTTTGGCTAAGTTCTTTAGGGTTGGTTTTGGAAGGTCTTTCAACTTTGGCCAAATCCCGCTTCGTACGAAATTTTTTCACAGCGCTGTTTCCAAGAGTGCACACAGAGCTGCTGCTTGAAGCTGTCCACATGCACATCTCCCATACTGGTGTGCTCGTTTCAGTACCTGGATTTTGGTTTCCTCTTCTCTTTGAAATGACAAGCCTTCTTCCTGCATGCTACACACACCTTGTAGCAGTTTCAGTCTGAAGCATGTTGGTGCCTTCAAATCGTTGTGTATCCTATATACAGCGTGTCACACTCCAACACTGAATACACAACTTAGAGCTCGTTTCACTACGGACACACAAACACATCCTTTGTAAATGTCCTACTTCAGGTCACTTGGAAATGTAAGGGTTTCATGGAGAAGATGAAGTCAATCATGCTTTTGCACGCTGCAACCAATAGATGAACTCTTGTACATGCCCATCTGAATTTACCTACAAAGTGCCCTTCTTTTCCGGTTTGTTGAAAGTTCTCAACACATTAGGAGAAAGAGCGTGTTTGAGCAAGAGTGATGCAGTGTGCCTTTTCCTGGATTTCAAATGATTTGGGAAACATACTCCTTATTTTTTGACATTGAGTAAGATATAACATGAGGCTTGCAAGAGATTGAAACAATGCATCCCAAAACGTATTCCAGGAGTGAAAACACACGTTTCTATAAAGACTTTGAAGGAGCAAGCAAAAGCCTAGTGGCTGAGTGTTCTTTCAGAGAGAAACACACGCATTTCATCCTTCTGGAGTGAGTTTTCAGACAGGAATTCATATGCATTTTGTACTGTGCAGAATGTAGCTACCTGCTCGGGGGTTGTGTCATAGAAGCACCTTTCGTTCAGGAGCTTATGGCAACATTCATAGTTTGGCTAAGTTCCGTAGGGTGGGTTTTGGAAGGTCTTTCAACTTTGCCCAAATCCCGCCCCTAAGAAATTTTTTCAGAGCGCTGTTTCCAAGTGTCCACACAGAGCTGCTGCTTGAAGCTATCCACATGCACATCTCCCATAATGGTGTGCTCGTTTCACTACCTGGATTTTGGTTTCCTCTTCTTTCTTTGAAATGACAAGCCTTCTTTCTGTATGCTACACACACTTTGTAGCAGTTTCAGTTTTAAGCATGTTGGTGCTCTCAAAACGCTGTGTAACCTATGTAGAGTGTTACACTCTCAAGCACTGAATACACAAGTTAGAGCTCCTTTCACAGGAGAGACGCAAACACGTCTTTTTGTGAAATTCCTACTTCAGGTCTCTTTGAAATGTAAGGTTTTCATCGAGAACATGAAGTCCATCATGCTATTGCACTCTGCATCCAATATATATGACTTTTGTAGATGCCCGTCTGAATTTCACTGGAAAAGGCCCTTCCTTTCTGCTTTAAAGAATGCTCTCAACGCATCAGTTGAAAGAGCGTGTTTGGGAAAGAGTGATGCAGTGTGCGTTTTCCTGGATTTTAAGCTGTTTGGGAGACATACTCCTTTTTTTTCCACATTGTGTAAGAAACAACATGAGGCTTGCAAGAGATTGAAACAATGCATCTCAAAACGTATTCAAACAGTGAAAACACACGTTTCTACAAAGACTTTGAAGGGGCAAGCAAAAGCCTAGTGCCTGAGTGTTGTTTCAGAGCAAAACACATGCATTTCCTCCTTCTGGAGTGAGTTTTCAGCCTGGAGTTCATATGCATTTTGTACTGCGCAGAATGTAGCTACCTGTTCAGGGGTTGTGTCATAGAAGCACCTTTCGTGCAGGAGCTGATTGCAACATTCGTTGTTTAGCTAAGTTCTTTAGGGTTGGTTTTGGAAGGTCTTTCAACTTTGGACAAATGCCCCTTCGTACGAAATTTTGTCACAGCGATGTTTCCAAGTGTCCACACAGAGCTTCTCTTTGAACCTGTCCACATGCACATCTCCCATACTGGTGTTCTCGTTACACTACCTGGATTTTGGTTTCCTCTTCTTTCTTTGAAATGACAAGCCTTCTTTCTGCATGCTACACACACCTTGTAGCAGTTTCAGTTTGAAGCATGTTGGTGCCTTCAAAACGCTGTGTAACCTATGTAGAGTGTGTCACTATCCAACACTGAATACACAGCTTAGAGCTCCTTTCAGCACACACACGCAAACGCATCCTTTTGTAAGAGTCCTACTTCAGGTCACTTGGAAATGTAAGGGTTTCATCGAGAACATGAACTTAATCATGCTTTTGCGCTCTGCAACCCATAGAAATGACTTTTGTAGATGCCCGTCAAATTCACTGCATAATGCCCTTCCTTTCTGCTTTAAAGAATGTTCTCAACGCATTAGGTGAAAGAGCGTGTTTGGGCAAGAGTGATGCAGTGTGCGTTTCCCTGGATTTCAAGTGATTTGGGGAACATACTCCGTGTTTTTCCACATTGTGTAAGAAACAACATGAGGCTTGCAAGAGATTGAAACAATGCATCTCAAAACGTATTCAAGCAGTGAAAACACACGTTTCTACAAAGACTTTGAAGGAGCAAGCAAAAGCCTAGTTGCTGAGTGTTCTTTCAGAGAGGAACACATGCATTTCCTCCTTCTGGAGTGAGTTTTCAGCCTGGAATTCATATGCATTTTGTACTGTGCAGAATGTAGCTACCTGCTCGGGGGTTGTGTCAGAGGAGCACCTTTCGTGCAGGAGCTTACTGCAACATTCATTGTTTGGCTAAGTTCTTTAGGGTTGGTTTTGGAAGGTCTTTCAACTTTGGCCAAATCCCGCTTCGTACGAAATTTTTTCACAGCGCTGTTTCCAAGAGTCCACACAGAGCTGCTGCTTGAAGCTGTCCACATGCACATCTCCCATACTGGTGTGCTCGTTTCAGTACCTGGATTTTGGTTTCCTCTTCTCTCTTTGAAATGACAAGCCTTCTTCCTGCATGCTACACACACCTAGTAGCAGTTTCAGTCTGAAGCATGTTGGTGCCTTCAAATCGTTGTGTATCCTATATACAGCGTGTCACACTCCAACACTGAATACACAACTTAGAGCTCGTTTCACTACGGGCACACAAACACATCCTTTGTAAATGTCCTACTTCAGGTCACTTGGAAATGTAAGGGTTTCATGGAGAAGATGAAGTCAATCATGCTTTTGCACTCTGCAACCAACAGAAATGAACTCTTGTACATGCCCATCTGAATTTACCTACAAAGTGCCCTTCTTTTCCGGTTTGTTGAAAGTTCTCAACACATTAGGAGAAAGAGCGTGTTTGAGCAAGAGTGATGCAGTGTGCCTTTTCCTGGATTTCAAATGATTTGGGAAACATACTCCTTATTTTTTGACATTGAGTAAGATATAACATGAGGCTTGCAAGAGATTGAAACAATGCATCCCAAAACGTATTCCAGGAGTGAAAACACACGTTTCTATAAAGACTTTGAAGGAGCAAGCAAAAGCCTAGTGGCTGAGTGTTCTTTCAGAGAGAAACACACGCATTTCATCCTTCTGGAGTGAGTTTTCAGACAGGAATTCATATGCATTTTGTACTGTGCAGAATGTAGCTACCTGCTCGGGGGTTGTGTCATAGAAGCACCTTTCGTTCAGGAGCTTATTGCAACATTCATAGTTTGGCTAAGTTCCGTAGGGTGGGTTTTGGAAGGTCTTTCAACTTTGCCCAAATCCCGCCCCTAAGAAATTTTTTCAGAGCGCTGTTTCCAAGTGTCCACACAGAGCTGCTGCTTGAAGCTATCCACATGCACATCTCCCATAATGGTGTGCTCGTTTCACTACCTGGATTTTGGTTTCCTCTTCTTTCTTTGAAATGACAAGACTTCTTTCTGTATGCTACACACACTTTGTAGCAGTTTCAGTTTTAAGCATGTTGGTGCTCTCAAAACGCTGTGTAACCTATGTAGAGTGTTACACTCTCAAGCACTGAATACACAAGTTAGAGCTCCTTTCACAGGAGAGACGCAAACACGTCTTTTTGTGAAATTCCTACTTCAGGTCTCTTTGAAATGTAAGGTTTTCATCGAGAACATGAAGTCCATCATGCTATTGCACTCTGCATCCAATATATATGACTTTTGTAGATGCCCGTCTGAATTTCACTGGAAAAGGCCCTTCCTTTCTGCTTTAAAGAATGCTCTCAACGCATCAGTTGAAAGTGCGTGTTTGGGAAAGAGTGATGCAGTGTGCGTTTTCCTGGATTTTAAGCTGTTTGGGAGACATACTCCTTTTTTTTCCACATTGTGTAAGAAACAACATGAGGCTTGCAAGATATTGAAACAATGCATCTCAAAACGTATTCAAACAGTGAAAACACACGTTTCTACAAAGACTTTGAAGGGGCAAGCAAAAGCCTAGTGCCTGAGTGTTGTTTCAGAGCAAAACACATGCATTTCCTCCTTCTGGAGTGAGTTTTCAGCCTGGAGTTCATATGCATTTTGTACTGCGCAGAATGTAGCTACCTGTTCAGGGGTTGTGTCATAGAAGCACCTTTCGTGCAGGAGCTGATTGCAACATTCGTTGTTTAGCTAAGTTCTTTAGGGTTGGTTTTGGAAGGTCTTTCAACTTTGGACAAATGCCCCTTCGTACGAAATTTTGTCACAGCGATGTTTCCAAGTGTCCACACAGAGCTTCTCTTTGAACCTGTCCACATGCACATCTCCCATACTGGTGTTCTCGTTACACTACCTGGATTTTGGTTTCCTCTTCTTTCTTTGAAATGACAAGCCTTCTTTCTGCATGCTACACACACCTTGTAGCAGTTTCAGTTTGAAGCATGTTGGTGCCTTCAAAACGCTGTGTAACCTATGTAGAGTGTGTCACTATCCAACACTGAATACACAGCTTAGAGCTCCTTTCAGCACACACACGCAAACGCATCCTTTTGTAAGAGTCCTACTTCAGGTCACTTGGAAATGTAAGGGTTTCATCGAGAACATGAACTTAATCATGCTTTTGCGCTCTGCAACCCATAGAAATGACTTTTGTAGATGCCCGTAAAATTCACTGCATAATGCCCTTCCTTTCTGCTTTAAAGAATGTTCTCAACGCATTAGGTGAAAGAGCGTGTTTGGGCAAGAGTGATGCAGTGTGCGTTTCCCTGGATTTCAAGTGATTTGGGGAACATACTCCGTGTTTTTCCACATTGTGTAAGAAACAACATGAGGCTTGCAAGAGATTGAAACAATGCATCTCAAAACGTATTCAAGCAGTGAAAACACACGTTTCTACAAAGACTTTGAAGGAGCAAGCAAAAGCCTAGTTGCTGAGTGTTCTTTCAGAGAGGAACACATGCATTTCCTCCTTCTGGAGTGAGTTTTCAGCCTGGAATTCATATGCATTTTGTACTGTGCAGAATGTAGCTACCTGCTCGGGGGTTGTGTCAGAGGAGCACCTTTCGTGCAGGAGCTTACTGCAACATTCATTGTTTGGCTAAGTTCTTTAGGGTTGGTTTTGGAAGGTCTTTCAACTTTGGCCAAATCCCGCTTCGTACGAAATTTTTTCACAGCGCTGTTTCCAAGAGTCCACACAGAGCTGCTGCTTGAAGCTGTCCACATGCACATCTCCCATACTGGTGTGCTCGTTTCAGTACCTGGATTTTGGTTTCCTCTTCTCTCTTTGAAATGACAAGCCTTCTTCCTGCATGCTACACACACCTTGTAGCAGTTTCAGTCTGAAGCATGTTGGTGCCTTCAAATCGTTGTGTATCCTATATACAGCGTGTCACACTCCAACACTGAATACACAACTTAGAGCTCGTTTCACTACGGGCACACAAACACATCCTTTGTAAATGTCCTACTTCAGGTCACTTGGAAATGTAAGGGTTTCATGGAGAAGATGAAGTCAGTCATGCTTTTGCACTCTGCAACCAACAGAAATGAACTCTTGTACATGCCCATCTGAATTTACCTACAAAGTGCCCTTCTTTTCCGGTTTGTTGAAAGTTCTCAACACATTAGGAGAAAGAGCGTGTTTGAGCAAGAGTGATGCAGTGTGCCTTTTCCTGGATTTCAAATGATTTGGGAAACATACTCCTTATTTTTTGACATTGAGTAAGATATAACATGAGGCTTGCAAGAGATTGAAACAATGCATCCCAAAACGTATTCCAGGAGTGAAAACACACGTTTCTATAAAGACTTTGAAGGAGCAAGCAAAAGCCTAGTGGCTGAGTGTTCTTTCAGAGAGAAACACACGCATTTCATCCTTCTGGAGTGAGTTTTCAGACAGGAATTCATATGCATTTTGTACTGTGCAGAATGTAGCTACCTGCTCGGGGGTTGTGTCATAGAAGCACCTTTCGTTCAGGAGCTTATGGCAACATTCATAGTTTGGCTAAGTTCCGTAGGGTGGGTTTTGGAAGGTCTTTCAACTTTGCCCAAATCCCGCCCCTAAGAAATTTTTTCAGAGCGCTGTTTCCAAGTGTCCACACAGAGCTGCTGCTTGAAGCTATCCACATGCACATCTCCCATAATGGTGTGCTCGTTTCACTACCTGGATTTTGGTTTCCTCTTCTTTCTTTGAAATGACAAGACTTCTTTCTGTATGCTACACACACTTTGTAGCAGTTTCAGTTTTAAGCATGTTGGTGCTCTCAAAACGCTGTGTAACCTATGTAGAGTGTTACACTCTCAAGCACTGAATACACAAGTTAGAGCTCCTTTCACAGGAGAGACGCAAACACGTCTTTTTGTGAAATTCCTACTTCAGGTCTCTTTGAAATGTAAGGTTTTCATCGAGAACATGAAGTCCATCATGCTATTGCACTCTGCATCCAATATATATGACTTTTGTAGATGCCCGTCTGAATTTCACTGGAAAAGGCCCTTCCTTTCTGCTTTAAAGAATGCTCTCAACGCATCAGTTGAAAGAGCGTGTTTGGGAAAGAGTGATGCAGTGTGCGTTTTCCTGGATTTTAAGCTGTTTGGGAGACATACTCCTTTTTTTTCCACATTGTGTAAGAAACAACATGAGGCTTGCAAGAGATTGAAACAATGCATCTCAAAACGTATTCAAACAGTGAAAACACACGTTTCTACAAAGACTTTGAAGGGGCAAGCAAAAGCCTAGTGCCTGAGTGTTGTTTCAGAGCAAAACACATGCATTTCCTCCTTCTGGAGTGAGTTTTCAGCCTGGAGTTCATATGCATTTTGTACTGCGCAGAATGTAGCTACCTGTTCAGGGGTTGTGTCATAGAAGCACCTTTCGTGCAGGAGCTGATTGCAACATTCGTTGTTTAGCTAAGTTCTTTAGGGTTGGTTTTGGAAGGTCTTTCAACTTTGGACAAATGCCCCTTCGTACGAAATTTTGTCACAGCGATGTTTCCAAGTGTCCACACAGAGCTTCTCTTTGAACCTGTCCACATGCACATCTCCCATACTGGTGTTCTCGTTACACTACCTGGATTTTGGTTTTCTCTTCTTTCTTTGAAATGACAAGCCTTCTTTCTGCATGCTACACACACCTTGTAGCAGTTTCAGTTTGAAGCATGTTGGTGCCTTCAAAACGCTGTGTAACCTATGTAGAGTGTGTCACTATCCAACACTGAATACACAGCTTAGAGCTCCTTTCAGCACACACACGCAAACGCATCCTTTTGTAAGAGTCCTACTTCAGGTCACTTGGAAATGTAAGGGTTTCATCGAGAACATGAACTTAATCATGCTTTTGCGCTCTGCAACCCATAGAAATGACTTTTGTAGATGCCCGTCAAATTCACTGCATAATGCCCTTCCTTTCTGCTTTAAAGAATGTTCTCAACGCATTAGGTGAAAGAGCGTGTTTGGGCAAGAGTGATGCAGTGTGCGTTTCCCTGGATTTCAAGTGATTTGGGGAACATACTCCGTGTTTTTCCACATTGTGTAAGAAACAACATGAGGCTTGCAAGAGATTGAAACAATGCATCTCAAAACGTATTCAAGCAGTGAAAACACACGTTTCTACAAAGACTTTGAAGGAGCAAGCAAAAGCCTAGTTGCTGAGTGTTCTTTCAGAGAGAAACACATGCATTTCCTCCTTCTGGAGTGAGTTTTCAGCCTGGAATTCATATGCATTTTGTACTGTGCAGAATGTAGCTACCTGCTCGGGGGTTGTGTCAGAGGAGCACCTTTCGTGCAGGAGCTTATTGCAACATTCATTGTTTGGCTAAGTTCTTTAGGGTTGGTTTTGGAAGGTCTTTCAACTTTGGCCAAATCCCGCTTCGTACGAAATTTTTTCACAGCGCTGTTTCCAAGAGTCCACACAGAGCTGCTGCTTGAAGCTGTCCACATGCACATCTCCCATACTGGTGTGCTCGTTTCAGTACCTGGATTTTGGTTTCCTCTTCTCTCTTTGAAATGACAAGCCTTCTTCCTGCATGCTACACACACCTTGTAGCAGTTTCAGTCTGAAGCATGTTGGTGCCTTCAAATCGTTGTGTATCCTATATACAGCGTGTCACACTCCAACACTGAATACACAACTTAGAGCTCGTTTCACTACGGACACACAAACACATCCTTTGTAAATGTCCTACTTCAGGTCACTTGGAAATGTAAGGGTTTCATGGAGAAGATGAAGTCAATCATGCTTTTGCACTCTGCAACCAACAGAAATGAACTCTTGTACATGCCCATCTGAATTTACCTACAAAGTGCCCTTCTTTTCCGGTTTGTTGAAAGTTCTCAACACATTAGGAGAAAGAGCGTGTTTGAGCAAGAGTGATGCAGTGTGCCTTTTCCTGGATTTCAAATGATTTGGGAAACATACTCCTTATTTTTTGACATTGAGTAAGATATAACATGAGGCTTGCAAGAGATTGAAACAATGCATCCCAAAACGTATTCCAGGAGTGAAAACACACGTTTCTATAAAGACTTTGAAGGAGCAAGCAAAAGCCTAGTGGCTGAGTGTTCTTTCAGAGAGAAACACACGCATTTCATCCTTCTGGAGTGAGTTTTCAGACAGGAATTCATATGCATTTTGTACTGTGCAGAATGTAGCTACCTGCTCGGGGGTTGTGTCATAGAAGCACCTTTCGTTCAGGAGCTTATGGCAACATTCATAGTTTGGCTAAGTTCCGTAGGGTGGGTTTTGGAAGGTCTTTCAACTTTGCCCAAATCCCGCCCCTAAGAAATTTTTTCAGAGCGCTGTTTCCAAGTGTCCACACAGAGCTGCTGCTTGAAGCTATCCACATGCACATCTCCCATAATGGTGTGCTCGTTTCACTACCTGGATTTTGGTTTCCTCTTCTTTCTTTGAAATGACAAGCCTTCTTTCTGTATGCTACACACACTTTGTAGCAGTTTCAGTTTTAAGCATGTTGGTGCTCTCAAAACGCTGTGTAACCTATGTAGAGTGTTACACTCTCGAGCACTGAATACACAAGTTAGAGCTCCTTTCACAGGAGAGACGCAAACAGGTCTTTTTGTGAAATTCCTACTTCAGGTCTCTTTGAAATGTAAGGTTTTCATCGAGAACATGAAGTCCATCATGCTATTGCACTCTGCATCCAATATATATGACTTTTGTAGATGCCCGTCTGAATTTCACTGGAAAAGGCCCTTCCTTTCTGCTTTAAAGAATGCTCTCAACGCATCAGTTGAAAGAGCGTGTTTGGGAAAGAGTGATGCAGTGTGCGTTTTCCTGGATTTTAAGCTGTTTGGGAAACATACTCCTTTTCTTTCCACATTGTGTAAGAAACAACATGAGGCTTGCAAGAGATTGAAACAATGCATCTCAAAACGTATTCAAACAGTGAAAACACACGTTTCTACAAAGACTTTGAAGGGGCAAGCAAAAGCCTAGTGCCTGAGTGTTGTTTCAGAGCAAAACACATGCATTTCCTCCTTCTGGAGTGAGTTTTCAGCCTGGAGTTCATATGCATTTTGTACTGCGCAGAATGTAGCTACCTGTTCAGGGGTTGTGTCATAGAAGCACCTTTCGTGCAGGAGCTGATTGCAACATTCGTTGTTTAGCTAAGTTCTTTAGGGTTGGTTTTGGAAGGTCTTTCAACTTTGGACAAATGCCCCTTCGTACGAAATTTTGTCACAGCGATGTTTCCAAGTGTCCACACAGAGCTTCTCTTTGAACCTGTCCACATGCACATCTCCCATACTGGTCTTCTCGTTACACTACCTGGATTTTGGTTTCCTCTTCTTTCTTTGAAATGACAAGCCTTCTTTCTGCATGCTACACACACCTTGTAGCAGTTTCAGTTTGAAGCATGTTGGTGCCTTCAAAACGCTGTGTAACCTATGTAGAGTGTGTCACTATCCAACACTGAATACACAACTTAGAGCTCGTTTCAACACACACACGCAAACGCATCCTTTTGTAAGAGTCCTACTTCAGGTCACTTGGAAATGTAAGGGTTTCATCGAGAACATGAACTTAATCATGCTTTTGCGCTCTGCAACCCATAGAAATGACTTTTGTAGATGCCCGTCAAATTCACTGCATAATGCCCTTCCTTTCTGCTTTAAAGAATGTTCTCAACGCATTAGGTGAAAGAGCGTGTTTGGGCAAGAGTGATGCAGTGTGCGTTTCCCTGGATTTCAAGTGATTTGGGGAACATACTCCGTGTTTTTCCACATTGTGTAAGAAACAACATGAGGCTTGCAAGAGATTGAAACAATGCATCTCAAAACGTATTCAAGCAGTGAAAACACACGTTTCTACAAAGACTTTGAAGGAGCAAGCAAAAGCCTAGTTGCTGAGTGTTCTTTCAGAGAGAAACACATGCATTTCCTCCTTCTGGAGTGAGTTTTCAGCCTGGAATTCATATGCATTTTGTACTGTGCAGAATGTAGCTACCTGCTCGGGGGTTGTGTCAGAGGAGCACCTTTCGTGCAGGAGCTTATTGCAACATTCATTGTTTGGCTAAGTTCTTTAGGGTTGGTTTTGGAAGGTCTTTCAACTTTGGCCAAATCCCGCTTCGTACGAAATTTTGTCACAGCGCTGTTTCCAAGAGTCCACACAGAGCTGCTGCTTGAAGCTGTCCACATGCACATCTCCCATACTGGTGTGCTCGTTTCAGTACCTGGATTTTGGTTTCCTCTTCTCTCTTTGAAATGACAAGCCTTCTTCCTGCATGCTACACACACCTTGTAGCAGTTTCAGTCTGAAGCATGTTGGTGCCTTCAAATCGTTGTGTATCCTATATACAGCGTGTCACACTCCAACACTGAATACACAACTTAGAGCTCGTTTCACTACGGACACACAAACACATCCTTTGTAAATGTCCTACTTCAGGTCACTTGGAAATGTAAGGGTTTCATGGAGAAGATGAAGTCAATCATGCTTTTGCACTCTGCAACCAACAGAAATGAACTCTTGTACATGCCCATCTGAATTTACCTACAAAGTGCCCTTCTTTTCTGGTTTGTTGAAAGTTCTCAACACATTAGGAGAAAGAGCGTGTTTGAGCAAGAGTGATGCAGTGTGCCTTTTCCTGGATTTCAAATGATTTGGGAAACATACTCCTTATTTTTTCACATTGAGTAAGATATAACATGAGGCTTGCAAGAGATTGAAACAATGCATCCCAAAACGTATTCCAGGAGTGAAAACACACGTTTCTATAAAGACTTTGAAGGAGCAAGCAAAAGCCTAGTGGCTGAGTGTTCTTTCAGAGAGAAACACACGCATTTCATCCTTCTGGAGTGAGTTTTCAGACAGGAATTCATATGCATTTTGTACTGTGCAGAATGTAGCTACCTGCTCGGGGGTTGTGTCATAGAAGCACCTTTCGTTCAGGAGCTTATGGCAACATTCATAGTTTGGCTAAGTTCCGTAGGGTGGGTTTTGGAAGGTCTTTCAACTTTGCCCAAATCCCGCCCCTAAGAAATTTTTTCAGAGCGCTGTTTCCAAGTGTCCACACAGAGCTGCTGCTTGAAGCTATCCACATGCACATCTCCCATAATGGTGTGCTCGTTTCACTACCTGGATTTTGGTTTCCTCTTCTTTCTTTGAAATGACAAGCCTTCTTTCTGTATGCTACACACACTTTGTAGCAGTTTCAGTTTTAAGCATGTTGGTGCTCTCAAAACGCTGTGTAACCTATGTAGAGTGTTACACTCTCGAGCACTGAATACACAAGTTAGAGCTCCTTTCACAGGAGAGACGCAAACAGGTCTTTTTGTGAAATTCCTACTTCAGGTCTCTTTGAAATGTAAGGTTTTCATCGAGAACATGAAGTCCATCATGCTATTGCACTCTGCATCCAATATATATGACTTTTGTAGATGCCCGTCTGAATTTCACTGGAAAAGGCCCTTCCTTTCTGCTTTAAAGAATGCTCTCAACGCATCAGTTGAAAGAGCGTGTTTGGGAAAGAGTGATGCAGTGTGCGTTTTCCTGGATTTTAAGCTGTTTGGGAAACATACTCCTTTTCTTTCCACATTGTGTAAGAAACAACATGAGGCTTGCAAGAGATTGAAACAATGCATCTCAAAACGTATTCAAACAGTGAAAACACACGTTTCTACAAAGACTTTGAAGGGGCAAGCAAAAGCCTAGTGCCTGAGTGTTGTTTCAGAGCAAAACACATGCATTTCCTCCTTCTGGAGTGAGTTTTCAGCCTGGAGTTCATATGCATTTTGTACTGCGCAGAATGTAGCTACCTGTTCAGGGGTTGTGTCATAGAAGCACCTTTCGTGCAGGAGCTGATTGCAACATTCGTTGTTTAGCTAAGTTCTTTAGGGTTGGTTTTGGAAGGTCTTTCAACTTTGGACAAATGCCCCTTCGTACGAAATTTTGTCACAGCGATGTTTCCAAGTGTCCACACAGAGCTTCTCTTTGAACCTGTCCACATGCACATCTCCCATACTGGTCTTCTCGTTACACTACCTGGATTTTGGTTTCCTCTTCTTTCTTTGAAATGACAAGCCTTCTTTCTGCATGCTACACACACCTTGTAGCAGTTTCAGTTTGAAGCATGTTGGTGCCTTCAAAACGCTGTGTAACCTATGTAGAGTGTGTCACTATCCAACACTGAATACACAACTTAGAGCTCGTTTCAACACACACACGCAAACGCATCCTTTTGTAAGAGTCCTACTTCAGGTCACTTGG
Source organism: Miniopterus schreibersii (assembly GCF_964146895.1). Taxonomy (NCBI): domain Eukaryota; kingdom Metazoa; phylum Chordata; class Mammalia; order Chiroptera; family Miniopteridae; genus Miniopterus; species Miniopterus schreibersii. The sequence continues at coordinate 13,021 of NW_027669769.1, read as the reverse complement.
AAATGTAAGGGTTTCATCGAGAACATGAACTTAATCATGCTTTTGCGCTCTGCAACCCATAGAAATGACTTTTGTAGATGCCCGTCAAATTCACTGCATAATGCCCTTCCTTTCTGCTTTAAAGAATGTTCTCAACGCATTAGGTGAAAGAGCGTGTTTGGGCAAGAGTGATGCAGTGTGCGTTTCCCTGGATTTCAAGTGATTTGGGGAACATACTCCGTGTTTTTCCACATTGTGTAAGAAACAACATGAGGCTTGCAAGAGATTGAAACAATGCATCTCAAAACGTATTCAAGCAGTGAAAACACACGTTTCTACAAAGACTTTGAAGGAGCAAGCAAAAGCCTAGTTGCTGAGTGTTCTTTCAGAGAGAAACACATGCATTTCCTCCTTCTGGAGTGAGTTTTCAGCCTGGAATTCATATGCATTTTGTACTGTGCAGAATGTAGCTACCTGCTCGGGGGTTGTGTCAGAGGAGCACCTTTCGTGCAGGAGCTTATTGCAACATTCATTGTTTGGCTAAGTTCTTTAGGGTTGGTTTTGGAAGGTCTTTCAACTTTGGCCAAATCCCGCTTCGTACGAAATTTTGTCACAGCGCTGTTTCCAAGAGTCCACACAGAGCTGCTGCTTGAAGCTGTCCACATGCACATCTCCCATACTGGTGTGCTCGTTTCAGTACCTGGATTTTGGTTTCCTCTTCTCTCTTTGAAATGACAAGCCTTCTTCCTGCATGCTACACACACCTTGTAGCAGTTTCAGTCTGAAGCATGTTGGTGCCTTCAAATCGTTGTGTATCCTATATACAGCGTGTCACACTCCAACACTGAATACACAACTTAGAGCTCGTTTCACTACGGACACACAAACACATCCTTTGTAAATGTCCTACTTCAGGTCACTTGGAAATGTAAGGGTTTCATGGAGAAGATGAAGTCAATCATGCTTTTGCACTCTGCAACCAACAGAAATGAACTCTTGTACATGCCCATCTGAATTTACCTACAAAGTGCCCTTCTTTTCCGGTTTGTTGAAAGTTCTCAACACATTAGGAGAAAGAGCGTGTTTGAGCAAGAGTGATGCAGTGTGCCTTTTCCTGGATTTCAAATGATTTGGGAAACATACTCCTTATTTTTTGACATTGAGTAAGATATAACATGAGGCTTGCAAGAGATTGAAACAATGCATCCCAAAACGTATTCCAGGAGTGAAAACACACGTTTCTATAAAGACTTTGAAGGAGCAAGCAAAAGCCTAGTGGCTGAGTGTTCTTTCAGAGAGAAACACACGCATTTCATCCTTCTGGAGTGAGTTTTCAGACAGGAATTCATATGCATTTTGTACTGTGCAGAATGTAGCTACCTGCTCGGGGGTTGTGTCATAGAAGCACCTTTCGTTCAGGAGCTTATGGCAACATTCATAGTTTGGCTAAGTTCCGTAGGGTGGGTTTTGGAAGGTCTTTCAACTTTGCCCAAATCCCGCCCCTAAGAAATTTTTTCAGAGCGCTGTTTCCAAGTGTCCACACAGAGCTGCTGCTTGAAGCTATCCACATGCACATCTCCCATAATGGTGTGCTCGTTTCACTACCTGGATTTTGGTTTCCTCTTCTTTCTTTGAAATGACAAGCCTTCTTTCTGTATGCTACACACACTTTGTAGCAGTTTCAGTTTTAAGCATGTTGGTGCTCTCAAAACGCTGTGTAACCTATGTAGAGTGTTACACTCTCGAGCACTGAATACACAAGTTAGAGCTCCTTTCACAGGAGAGACGCAAACAGGTCTTTTTGTGAAATTCCTACTTCAGGTCTCTTTGAAATGTAAGGTTTTCATCGAGAACATGAAGTCCATCATGCTATTGCACTCTGCATCCAATATATATGACTTTTGTAGATGCCCGTCTGAATTTCACTGGAAAAGGCCCTTCCTTTCTGCTTTAAAGAATGCTCTCAACGCATCAGTTGAAAGAGCGTGTTTGGGAAAGAGTGATGCAGTGTGCGTTTTCCTGGATTTTAAGCTGTTTGGGAAACATACTCCTTTTCTTTCCACATTGTGTAAGAAACAACATGAGGCTTGCAAGAGATTGAAACAATGCATCTCAAAACGTATTCAAACAGTGAAAACACACGTTTCTACAAAGACTTTGAAGGGGCAAGCAAAAGCCTAGTGCCTGAGTGTTGTTTCAGAGCAAAACACATGCATTTCCTCCTTCTGGAGTGAGTTTTCAGCCTGGAGTTCATATGCATTTTGTACTGCGCAGAATGTAGCTACCTGTTCAGGGGTTGTGTCATAGAAGCACCTTTCGTGCAGGAGCTGATTGCAACATTCGTTGTTTAGCTAAGTTCTTTAGGGTTGGTTTTGGAAGGTCTTTCAACTTTGGACAAATGCCCCTTCGTACGAAATTTTGTCACAGCGATGTTTCCAAGTGTCCACACAGAGCTTCTCTTTGAACCTGTCCACATGCACATCTCCCATACTGGTCTTCTCGTTACACTACCTGGATTTTGGTTTCCTCTTCTTTCTTTGAAATGACAAGCCTTCTTTCTGCATGCTACACACACCTTGTAGCAGTTTCAGTTTGAAGCATGTTGGTGCCTTCAAAACGCTGTGTAACCTATGTAGAGTGTGTCACTATCCAACACTGAATACACAACTTAGAGCTCGTTTCAACACACACACGCAAACGCATCCTTTTGTAAGAGTCCTACTTCAGGTCACTTGGAAATGTAAGGGTTTCATCGAGAACATGAACTTAATCATGCTTTTGCGCTCTGCAACCCATAGAAATGACTTTTGTAGATGCCCGTCAAATTCACTGCATAATGCCCTTCCTTTCTGCTTTAAAGAATGTTCTCAACGCATTAGGTGAAAGAGCGTGTTTGGGCAAGAGTGATGCAGTGTGCGTTTCCCTGGATTTCAAGTGATTTGGGGAACATACTCCGTGTTTTTCCACATTGTGTAAGAAACAACATGAGGCTTGCAAGAGATTGAAACAATGCATCTCAAAACGTATTCAAGCAGTGAAAACACACGTTTCTACAAAGACTTTGAAGGAGCAAGCAAAAGCCTAGTTGCTGAGTGTTCTTTCAGAGAGAAACACATGCATTTCCTCCTTCTGGAGTGAGTTTTCAGCCTGGAATTCATATGCATTTTGTACTGTGCAGAATGTAGCTACCTGCTCGGGGGTTGTGTCAGAGGAGCACCTTTCGTGCAGGAGCTTATTGCAACATTCATTGTTTGGCTAAGTTCTTTAGGGTTGGTTTTGGAAGGTCTTTCAACTTTGGCCAAATCCCGCTTCGTACGAAATTTTGTCACAGCGCTGTTTCCAAGAGTCCACACAGAGCTGCTGCTTGAAGCTGTCCACATGCACATCTCCCATACTGGTGTGCTCGTTTCAGTACCTGGATTTTGGTTTCCTCTTCTCTCTTTGAAATGACAAGCCTTCTTCCTGCATGCTACACACACCTTGTAGCAGTTTCAGTCTGAAGCATGTTGGTGCCTTCAAATCGTTGTGTATCCTATATACAGCGTGTCACACTCCAACACTGAATACACAACTTAGAGCTCGTTTCACTACGGACACACAAACACATCCTTTGTAAATGTCCTACTTCAGGTCACTTGGAAATGTAAGGGTTTCATGGAGAAGATGAAGTCAATCATGCTTTTGCACTCTGCAACCAACAGAAATGAACTCTTGTACATGCCCATCTGAATTTACCTACAAAGTGCCCTTCTTTTCCGGTTTGTTGAAAGTTCTCAACACATTAGGAGAAAGAGCGTGTTTGAGCAAGAGTGATGCAGTGTGCCTTTTCCTGGATTTCAAATGATTTGGGAAACATACTCCTTATTTTTTGACATTGAGTAAGATATAACATGAGGCTTGCAAGAGATTGAAACAATGCATCCCAAAACGTATTCCAGGAGTGAAAACACACGTTTCTATAAAGACTTTGAAGGAGCAAGCAAAAGCCTAGTGGCTGAGTGTTCTTTCAGAGAGAAACACACGCATTTCATCCTTCTGGAGTGAGTTTTCAGACAGGAATTCATATGCATTTTGTACTGTGCAGAATGTAGCTACCTGCTCGGGGGTTGTGTCATAGAAGCACCTTTCGTTCAGGAGCTTATGGCAACATTCATAGTTTGGCTAAGTTCCGTAGGGTGGGTTTTGGAAGGTCTTTCAACTTTGCCCAAATCCCGCCCCTAAGAAATTTTTTCAGAGCGCTGTTTCCAAGTGTCCACACAGAGCTGCTGCTTGAAGCTATCCACATGCACATCTCCCATAATGGTGTGCTCGTTTCACTACCTGGATTTTGGTTTCCTCTTCTTTCTTTGAAATGACAAGCCTTCTTTCTGTATGCTACACACACTTTGTAGCAGTTTCAGTTTTAAGCATGTTGGTGCTCTCAAAACGCTGTGTAACCTATGTAGAGTGTTACACTCTCGAGCACTGAATACACAAGTTAGAGCTCCTTTCACAGGAGAGACGCAAACAGGTCTTTTTGTGAAATTCCTACTTCAGGTCTCTTTGAAATGTAAGGTTTTCATCGAGAACATGAAGTCCATCATGCTATTGCACTCTGCATCCAATATATATGACTTTTGTAGATGCCCGTCTGAATTTCACTGGAAAAGGCCCTTCCTTTCTGCTTTAAAGAATGCTCTCAACGCATCAGTTGAAAGAGCGTGTTTGGGAAAGAGTGATGCAGTGTGCGTTTTCCTGGATTTTAAGCTGTTTGGGAAACATACTCCTTTTCTTTCCACATTGTGTAAGAAACAACATGAGGCTTGCAAGAGATTGAAACAATGCATCTCAAAACGTATTCAAACAGTGAAAACACACGTTTCTACAAAGACTTTGAAGGGGCAAGCAAAAGCCTAGTGCCTGAGTGTTGTTTCAGAGCAAAACACATGCATTTCCTCCTTCTGGAGTGAGTTTTCAGCCTGGAGTTCATATGCATTTTGTACTGCGCAGAATGTAGCTACCTGTTCAGGGGTTGTGTCATAGAAGCACCTTTCGTGCAGGAGCTGATTGCAACATTCGTTGTTTAGCTAAGTTCTTTAGGGTTGGTTTTGGAAGTTCTTTCAACTTTGGACAAATGCCCCTTCGTACGAAATTTTGTCACAGCGATGTTTCCAAGTGTCCACACAGAGCTTCTCTTTGAACCTGTCCACATGCACATCTCCCATACTGGTCTTCTCGTTACACTACCTGGATTTTGGTTTCCTCTTCTTTCTTTGAAATGACAAGCCTTCTTTCTGCATGCTACACACACCTTGTAGCAGTTTCAGTTTGAAGCATGTTGGTGCCTTCAAAACGCTGTGTAACCTATGTAGAGTGTGTCACTATCCAACACTGAATACACAACTTAGAGCTCGTTTCAACACACACACGCAAACGCATCCTTTTGTAAGAGTCCTACTTCAGGTCACTTGGAAATGTAAGGGTTTCATCGAGAACATGAACTTAATCATGCTTTTGCGCTCTGCAACCCATAGAAATGACTTTTGTAGATGCCCGTCAAATTCACTGCATAATGCCCTTCCTTTCTGCTTTAAAGAATGTTCTCAACGCATTAGGTGAAAGAGCGTGTTTGGGCAAGAGTGATGCAGTGTGCGTTTCCCTGGATTTCAAGTGATTTGGGGAACATACTCCGTGTTTTTCCACATTGTGTAAGAAACAACATGAGGCTTGCAAGAGATTGAAACAATGCATCTCAAAACGTATTCAAGCAGTGAAAACACACGTTTCTACAAAGACTTTGAAGGAGCAAGCAAAAGCCTAGTTGCTGAGTGTTCTTTCAGAGAGAAACACATGCATTTCCTCCTTCTGGAGTGAGTTTTCAGCCTGGAATTCATATGCATTTTGTACTGTGCAGAATGTAGCTACCTGCTCGGGGGTTGTGTCAGAGGAGCACCTTTCGTGCAGGAGCTTATTGCAACATTCATTGTTTGGCTAAGTTCTTTAGGGTTGGTTTTGGAAGGTCTTTCAACTTTGGCCAAATCCCGCTTCGTACGAAATTTTGTCACAGCGCTGTTTCCAAGAGTCCACACAGAGCTGCTGCTTGAAGCTGTCCACATGCACATCTCCCATACTGGTGTGCTCGTTTCAGTACCTGGATTTTGGTTTCCTCTTCTCTCTTTGAAATGACAAGCCTTCTTCCTGCATGCTACACACACCTTGTAGCAGTTTCAGTCTGAAGCATGTTGGTGCCTTCAAATCGTTGTGTATCCTATATACAGCGTGTCACACTCCAACACTGAATACACAACTTAGAGCTCGTTTCACTACGGACACACAAACACATCCTTTGTAAATGTCCTACTTCAGGTCACTTGGAAATGTAAGGGTTTCATGGAGAAGATGAAGTCAATCATGCTTTTGCACTCTGCAACCAACAGAAATGAACTCTTGTACATGCCCATCTGAATTTACCTACAAAGTGCCCTTCTTTTCCGGTTTGTTGAAAGTTCTCAACACATTAGGAGAAAGAGCGTGTTTGAGCAAGAGTGATGCAGTGTGCCTTTTCCTGGATTTCAAATGATTTGGGAAACATACTCCTTATTTTTTCACATTGAGTAAGATATAACATGAGGCTTGCAAGAGATTGAAACAATGCATCCCAAAACGTATTCCAGGAGTGAAAACACACGTTTCTATAAAGACTTTGAAGGAGCAAGCAAAAGCCTAGTGGCTGAGTGTTCTTTCAGAGAGAAACACACGCATTTCATCCTTCTGGAGTGAGTTTTCAGACAGGAATTCATATGCATTTTGTACTGTGCAGAATGTAGCTACCTGCTCGGGGGTTGTGTCATAGAAGCACCTTTCGTTCAGGAGCTTATGGCAACATTCATAGTTTGGCTAAGTTCCGTAGGGTGGGTTTTGGAAGGTCTTTCAACTTTGCCCAAATCCCGCCCCTAAGAAATTTTTTCAGAGCGCTGTTTCCAAGTGTCCACACAGAGCTGCTGCTTGAAGCTATCCACATGCACATCTCCCATAATGGTGTGCTCGTTTCACTACCTGGATTTTGGTTTCCTCTTCTTTCTTTGAAATGACAAGCCTTCTTTCTGTATGCTACACACACTTTGTAGCAGTTTCAGTTTTAAGCATGTTGGTGCTCTCAAAACGCTGTGTAACCTATGTAGAGTGTTACACTCTCGAGCACTGAATACACAAGTTAGAGCTCCTTTCACAGGAGAGACGCAAACAGGTCTTTTTGTGAAATTCCTACTTCAGGTCTCTTTGAAATGTAAGGTTTTCATCGAGAACATGAAGTCCATCATGCTATTGCACTCTGCATCCAATATATATGACTTTTGTAGATGCCCGTCTGAATTTCACTGGAAAAGGCCCTTCCTTTCTGCTTTAAAGAATGCTCTCAACGCATCAGTTGAAAGAGCGTGTTTGGGAAAGAGTGATGCAGTGTGCGTTTTCCTGGATTTTAAGCTGTTTGGGAAACATACTCCTTTTCTTTCCACATTGTGTAAGAAACAACATGAGGCTTGCAAGAGATTGAAACAATGCATCTCAAAACGTATTCAAACAGTGAAAACACACGTTTCTACAAAGACTTTGAAGGGGCAAGCAAAAGCCTAGTGCCTGAGTGTTGTTTCAGAGCAAAACACATGCATTTCCTCCTTCTGGAGTGAGTTTTCAGCCTGGAGTTCATATGCATTTTGTACTGCGCAGAATGTAGCTACCTGTTCAGGGGTTGTGTCATAGAAGCACCTTTCGTGCAGGAGCTGATTGCAACATTCGTTGTTTAGCTAAGTTCTTTAGGGTTGGTTTTGGAAGGTCTTTCAACTTTGGACAAATGCCCCTTCGTACGAAATTTTGTCACAGCGATGTTTCCAAGTGTCCACACAGAGCTTCTCTTTGAACCTGTCCACATGCACATCTCCCATACTGGTCTTCTCGTTACACTACCTGGATTTTGGTTTCCTCTTCTTTCTTTGAAATGACAAGCCTTCTTTCTGCATGCTACACACACCTTGTAGCAGTTTCAGTTTGAAGCATGTTGGTGCCTTCAAAACGCTGTGTAACCTATGTAGAGTGTGTCACTATCCAACACTGAATACACAACTTAGAGCTCGTTTCAACACACACACGCAAACGCATCCTTTTGTAAGAGTCCTACTTCAGGTCACTTGGAAATGTAAGGGTTTCATCGAGAACATGAACTTAATCATGCTTTTGCGCTCTGCAACCCATAGAAATGACTTTTGTAGATGCCCGTCAAATTCACTGCATAATGCCCTTCCTTTCTGCTTTAAAGAATGTTCTCAACGCATTAGGTGAAAGAGCGTGTTTGGGCAAGAGTGATGCAGTGTGCGTTTCCCTGGATTTCAAGTGATTTGGGGAACATACTCCGTGTTTTTCCACATTGTGTAAGAAACAACATGAGGCTTGCAAGAGATTGAAACAATGCATCTCAAAACGTATTCAAGCAGTGAAAACACACGTTTCTACAAAGACTTTGAAGGAGCAAGCAAAAGCCTAGTTGCTGAGTGTTCTTTCAGAGAGAAACACATGCATTTCCTCCTTCTGGAGTGAGTTTTCAGCCTGGAATTCATATGCATTTTGTACTGTGCAGAATGTAGCTACCTGCTCGGGGGTTGTGTCAGAGGAGCACCTTTCGTGCAGGAGCTTATTGCAACATTCATTGTTTGGCTAAGTTCTTTAGGGTTGGTTTTGGAAGGTCTTTCAACTTTGGCCAAATCCCGCTTCGTACGAAATTTTGTCACAGCGCTGTTTCCAAGAGTCCACACAGAGCTGCTGCTTGAAGCTGTCCACATGCACATCTCCCATACTGGTGTGCTCGTTTCAGTACCTGGATTTTGGTTTCCTCTTCTCTCTTTGAAATGACAAGCCTTCTTCCTGCATGCTACACACACCTTGTAGCAGTTTCAGTCTGAAGCATGTTGGTGCCTTCAAATCGTTGTGTATCCTATATACAGCGTGTCACACTCCAACACTGAATACACAACTTAGAGCTCGTTTCACTACGGACACACAAACACATCCTTTGTAAATGTCCTACTTCAGGTCACTTGGAAATGTAAGGGTTTCATGGAGAAGATGAAGTCAATCATGCTTTTGCACTCTGCAACCAACAGAAATGAACTCTTGTACATGCCCATCTGAATTTACCTACAAAGTGCCCTTCTTTTCCGGTTTGTTGAAAGTTCTCAACACATTAGGAGAAAGAGCGTGTTTGAGCAAGAGTGATGCAGTGTGCCTTTTCCTGGATTTCAAATGATTTGGGAAACATACTCCTTATTTTTTCACATTGAGTAAGATATAACATGAGGCTTGCAAGAGATTGAAACAATGCATCCCAAAACGTATTCCAGGAGTGAAAACACACGTTTCTATAAAGACTTTGAAGGAGCAAGCAAAAGCCTAGTGGCTGAGTGTTCTTTCAGAGAGAAACACACGCATTTCATCCTTCTGGAGTGAGTTTTCAGACAGGAATTCATATGCATTTTGTACTGTGCAGAATGTAGCTACCTGCTCGGGGGTTGTGTCATAGAAGCACCTTTCGTTCAGGAGCTTATGGCAACATTCATAGTTTGGCTAAGTTCCGTAGGGTGGGTTTTGGAAGGTCTTTCAACTTTGCCCAAATCCCGCCCCTAAGAAATTTTTTCAGAGCGCTGTTTCCAAGTGTCCACACAGAGCTGCTGCTTGAAGCTATCCACATGCACATCTCCCATAATGGTGTGCTCGTTTCACTACCTGGATTTTGGTTTCCTCTTCTTTCTTTGAAATGACAAGCCTTCTTTCTGTATGCTACACACACTTTGTAGCAGTTTCAGTTTTAAGCATGTTGGTGCTCTCAAAACGCTGTGTAACCTATGTAGAGTGTTACACTCTCGAGCACTGAATACACAAGTTAGAGCTCCTTTCACAGGAGAGACGCAAACAGGTCTTTTTGTGAAATTCCTACTTCAGGTCTCTTTGAAATGTAAGGTTTTCATCGAGAACATGAAGTCCATCATGCTATTGCACTCTGCATCCAATATATATGACTTTTGTAGATGCCCGTCTGAATTTCACTGGAAAAGGCCCTTCCTTTCTGCTTTAAAGAATGCTCTCAACGCATCAGTTGAAAGAGCGTGTTTGGGAAAGAGTGATGCAGTGTGCGTTTTCCTGGATTTTAAGCTGTTTGGGAAACATACTCCTTTTCTTTCCACATTGTGTAAGAAACAACATGAGGCTTGCAAGAGATTGAAACAATGCATCTCAAAACGTATTCAAACAGTGAAAACACACGTTTCTACAAAGACTTTGAAGGGGCAAGCAAAAGCCTAGTGCCTGAGTGTTGTTTCAGAGCAAAACACATGCATTTCCTCCTTCTGGAGTGAGTTTTCAGCCTGGAGTTCATATGCATTTTGTACTGCGCAGAATGTAGCTACCTGTTCAGGGGTTGTGTCATAGAAGCACCTTTCGTGCAGGAGCTGATTGCAACATTCGTTGTTTAGCTAAGTTCTTTAGGGTTGGTTTTGGAAGGTCTTTCAACTTTGGACAAATGCCCCTTCGTACGAAATTTTGTCACAGCGATGTTTCCAAGTGTCCACACAGAGCTTCTCTTTGAACCTGTCCACATGCACATCTCCCATACTGGTGTTCTCGTTACACTACCTGGATTTTGGTTTCCTCTTCTTTCTTTGAAATGACAAGCCTTCTTTCTGCATGCTACACACACCTTGTAGCAGTTTCAGTTTGAAGCATGTTGGTGCCTTCAAAACGCTGTGTAACCTATGTAGAGTGTGTCACTATCCAACACTGAATACACAACTTAGAGCTCGTTTCAACACACACACGCAAACGCATCCTTTTGTAAGAGTCCTACTTCAGGTCACTTGGAAATGTAAGGGTTTCATCGAGAACATGAACTTAATCATGCTTTTGCGCTCTGCAACCCATAGAAATGACTTTTGTAGATGCCCGTCAAATTCACTGCATAATGCCCTTCCTTTCTGCTTTAAAGAATGTTCTCAACGCATTAGGTGAAAGAGCGTGTTTGGGCAAGAGTGATGCAGTGTGCGTTTCCCTGGATTTCAAGTGATTTGGGGAACATACTCCGTGTTTTTCCACATTGTGTAAGAAACAACATGAGGCTTGCAAGAGATTGAAACAATGCATCTCAAAACGTATTCAAGCAGTGAAAACACACGTTTCTACAAAGACTTTGAAGGAGCAAGCAAAAGCCTAGTTGCTGAGTGTTCTTTCAGAGAGAAACACATGCATTTCCTCCTTCTGGAGTGAGTTTTCAGCCTGGAATTCATATGCATTTTGTACTGTGCAGAATGTAGCTACCTGCTCGGGGGTTGTGTCAGAGGAGCACCTTTCGTGCAGGAGCTTATTGCAACATTCATTGTTTGGCTAAGTTCTTTAGGGTTGGTTTTGGAAGGTCTTTCAACTTTGGCCAAATCCCGCTTCGTACGAAATTTTGTCACAGCGCTGTTTCCAAGAGTCCACACAGAGCTGCTGCTTGAAGCTGTCCACATGCACATCTCCCATACTGGTGTGCTCGTTTCAGTACCTGGATTTTGGTTTCCTCTTCTCTCTTTGAAATGACAAGCCTTCTTCCTGCATGCTACACACACCTTGTAGCAGTTTCAGTCTGAAGCATGTTGGTGCCTTCAAATCGTTGTGTATCCTATATACAGCGTGTCACACTCCAACACTGAATACACAACTTAGAGCTCGTTTCACTACGGACACACAAACACATCCTTTGTAAATGTCCTACTTCAGGTCACTTGGAAATGTAAGGGTTTCATGGAGAAGATGAAGTCAATCATGCTTTTGCACTCTGCAACCAACAGAAATGAACTCTTGTACATGCCCATCTGAATTTACCTACAAAGTGCCCTTCTTTTCCGGTTTGTTGAAAGTTCTCAACACATTAGGAGAAAGAGCGTGTTTGAGCAAGAGTGATGCAGTGTGCCTTTTCCTGGATTTCAAATGATTTGGGAAACATACTCCTTATTTTTTGACATTGAGTAAGATATAACATGAGGCTTGCAAGAGATTGAAACAATGCATCCCAAAACGTATTCCAGGAGTGAAAACACACGTTTCTATAAAGACTTTGAAGGAGCAAGCAAAAGCCTAGTGGCTGAGTGTTCTTTCAGAGAGAAACACACGCATTTCATCCTTCTGGAGTGAGTTTTCAGACAGGAATTCATATGCATTTTGTACTGTGCAGAATGTAGCTACCTGCTCGGGGGTTGTGTCATAGAAGCACCTTTCGTTCAGGAGCTTATGGCAACATTCATAGTTTGGCTAAGTTCCGTAGGGTGGGTTTTGGAAGGTCTTTCAACTTTGCCCAAATCCCGCCCCTAAGAAATTTTTTCAGAGCGCTGTTTCCAAGTGTCCACACAGAGCTGCTGCTTGAAGCTATCCACATGCACATCTCCCATAATGGTGTGCTCGTTTCACTACCTGGATTTTGGTTTCCTCTTCTTTCTTTGAAATGACAAGCCTTCTTTCTGTATGCTACACACACTTTGTAGCAGTTTCAGTTTTAAGCATGTTGGTGCTCTCAAAACGCTGTGTAACCTATGTAGAGTGTTACACTCTCGAGCACTGAATACACAAGTTAGAGCTCCTTTCACAGGAGAGACGCAAACAGGTCTTTTTGTGAAATTCCTACTTCAGGTCTCTTTGAAATGTAAGGTTTTCATCGAGAACATGAAGTCCATCATGCTATTGCACTCTGCATCCAATATATATGACTTTTGTAGATGCCCGTCTGAATTTCACTGGAAAAGGCCCTTCCTTTCTGCTTTAAAGAATGCTCTCAACGCATCAGTTGAAAGAGCGTGTTTGGGAAAGAGTGATGCAGTGTGCGTTTTCCTGGATTTTAAGCTGTTTGGGAAACATACTCCTTTTCTTTCCACATTGTGTAAGAAACAACATGAGGCTTGCAAGAGATTGAAACAATGCATCTCAAAACGTATTCAAACAGTGAAAACACACGTTTCTACAAAGACTTTGAAGGGGCAAGCAAAAGCCTAGT